>NC_053489.1:65449837-65599837 GCF_905171775.1 Rana temporaria
CATGCAGCCCTGTCATCACTCCCCAGCTTAAATCCACTCGCCAAATGCTAGTAGGCAACTGGAAATTTTGAGGGCTGTTATAATAATAATAAAAAAAAAAAAAAAACCTTATTAAAACTTTCATTTAATTTTCTACTGGTTAATCAGGACAATTAGACGACCTTTGACCATAGTGATGACAAAAATTGACAGCAGAGAATGGAAAAGGTTTCTCATTTATCTGAACAAACAAAATTCTAACTGTGAAAGTGATTTCCTTTAAGGCGCATGTGCTAGGTAAAACTTGTCTGTTATTTGTTCATTTTAAATACGGTATATATGGTACGAGGTAGGATCACAGGCATAAACACCACTTCCGTGCAGTCTGTGCATGGCAAACCAACACAAACTTGTCAAACCAACAATGGTAATTATAGCATGCTCAAATGGCCAATTTTGCTGAATTTTTGTATGAATGTTTGAATAAAACCCTACACCCGTATGGCTAACCCAAGACAAGACAGCTGTTGATCTTAGTCTTTTTGGGTGACTGAAAATCAAAAAATGCAACCTAGTCCCAGTAAAAATATAAAAAAAAAAAGAGACTCGAGTGGAAAACCTGTCACAGTAATCATTTTTCACCAGGTGTGGCCCCAGCAGCATCTTTTCCATCTCTCCACTCTATTGAAAAGTATATGTATGCTTGGCCAAGAAGGCGCTCAAAGACTTCAGAGCCTAAAACGGAACTAAACTGCCAAAATTAAAAAAAAATTCTGGAGGCAGAGTTGACAGATCTTATCTGCTTAAAGAGGGGGTTCACCCTAAAAAAAAAATGTTTCCTAGCATTAAATCAAGCAGAGTAGCGCGAGCTACAGTATGCCTTTATTTTATATTTTGGCCCCGTACTCAGTTTAATCCCGTAGTGAAGTTTCAGACTTCACTCGGGGGAATGGGCGTTCCTATGCATAGGGAAGATGATTGACGGCCGGCTATGGCGCGTCACGCTTCTCCGGAAATAGCCGAAATAGGACTTGGCTCTTCACGGCGCCTGCGCCTAGTCTGTGCGCAGGCGCCGTATAGCGCCGTGAAGAGCCGAGACCTACTCCGGCTATTTCCGGAGAAGCGTGACGCGCCATAGCCGGCCTCAATCATCTTCCCTCTCCATAGGAACGCCCATTCCCCGCCGGGAGTCTGAAAATTCACTATGGCATTAAACAGTGAGTACGGCGCCAAAAAAATAAATAAAGGCATACTGTAGCTCGCGCTACTATGCTTGATTTAATGGTAGATTGTTATTAAGGGTGAACCACCGCTTTAAATGTCTTCCTTTAAACCCTAGCAATTTTTAATTCTTTGTAATCTGTATGGCGCATGCAAGATGAAAACTCTGATGCATTCCCGGCATCCATGTCTAGAACTGTGTGCCTGGGACAATGAACCCCCAGTGGACATGCCCAGGAGTTACATCAAAGGTCTCACAGTGTGAAGATGAGCAGCAGGCAATGTGGTAAAGATGACGGCAGGTGAAGAGGACTTTAGTGCTGTAGAAGACTAGTTTTACACAGCCTCTTTACCAACTGTTGGAATTGTTTTTTAGAGAGCTCAATAGCTGAAGCTGAATTTATACATACACAAGCAAAAGCGCAAATTTTCTTAGTCTCCAGCCTTCATCCAAGAGTTCATTTAGAGAGACTTGGCTAAGAGTTACTGGCTGAAAAAGGTGTCAACTACTGTGTTGCTCTCTAGATAATCCATAGTGCTATGAGAATGATTTGCACTGTATAATATATAAAAAGTTTTATTCCCAATACAGCTTCATCCTGGAGCCTGCTAAACCCCCCCCCCCCCCCTTTTAAAAAATAAATACTTAGCCGGTCTTCTTGCAAGTCTCCTTATATGTAGGATCCTCTCGATACTTCTAAACATATGTCAAGTCAGCAGGATTCTAGCCTGGATGCAGGGTGCGGTACCCACAGGGGGTCTTCATGCTCTGCACTCACAGGATATGGGTTGAAGGACATTGGGTGTCATTACAGTTTCCCTTCATAGACACTTATGAATACAGATACATTATATGGTCTAGTGCAGGGATATGCAATTAGCGGACCTCCAGCTGTTGCAAAACTACAAGTCCCATCATGCCTCTGTCTCTGGGTGTCATGCTTGTGGCTGTCAAAGTCATGCTATGCCTAATGGGACTTGTAGTTCTGCAACAGCTGGAGGTCCGCTAATTGAATACCCCTGGTCCAGTGGTACAGACAATTTACTAGTGGAAGCCTTTACTTTTAAAATCTAGTATAGCACAAGTGGCTTCTTTACAACCCTCCCCTGACAGTTATACAAAATGACTTTGCCACAAGAGCTCAACCCAAGAACAGATAACTGGTCTAACTGTTCATAGCCCGTTCATTAATGCAGAGGGTACATTGCAACAGATCATATATTTCTGGAACACGACCAATCTAGCATGGAGTTTTGTACTTGCTCAGCAACATCTCTTCAAAGCTGGCAAGGAACAAGAGAAGCTTCACAATAAACTAGTAGCCATTTAATGCTCATCTTCCTTATTTAGGGAAAAAAAATAACCCCGAGTGCAGCAGACTATCTCATGTACAATATTTTATTAAAAAGGAATTACATTTTAGGAAGTTCAGTTAGATAATAAAATAAAGGCCTGTCAACAACTTTTTTTCCCCTGGATTTAGCATTGTACATGAGAAAGTAGGACACGTCACATGGATCAGAACCCAGAGGAGATTTCTCACAAATTAAGATAAGAAAAGCATGTCCTTCCATCTTAATGAGGCATGATACATCATAAGTCTCAGGGCCAAGGGCCATAATCTGCCATTAATCTGAACTCCTTCATCTTGACAAATGAACACAGATCACAGATGCCGCGTTCGATGTGTTTGCCGAGTGATTGGTAAGCACTTCTTAATGTCACTTCTGATGTTCCTACATCATGTCTGAATTATTGCTGACAGCACATAACTATTCTTGTGCGACTGTGGTAGGGATATTAAATTCCATGATCTCTGGGGACACAGAGCTGAATGCTTATAAGTATCATGTAAAAAAAGACATAATACAGTACGACATAAAAAAAACTTCTTGCGAACACACAGGCATATAACCATTTGGCAACTGGGGTTTTAATTTGGTAACTGACCTAAAACATACTTTTACTGGTTGTTATTCGAGAGATAGAGAGAAGAAAACCTTTGCATTTTTACAGTACTGAATCTATAAGTTTAGCAAAACCTCATAAATCCCAAAATGTATATTTTATAGTAAGCTAAACTGCATAAAGCCAATTTGCGCAACCAAAACAAAAAAATTCATTCAGCCCAGTAGAGAATTTTGCTACAGTAGTAGTTCACATGGATACATAGAATTTACGTGCAAAAAGCATTAGCCAAACTTGAATGGAATTGAAATATGTTGTGCGCATGAAAATAACGTTAAAATCGACTTTCCGCCCAGCCTATAGTAGAATGAAGGCCGGGCGGTGGCTCATTGTTCTGACTGGACGGCATAGGATGTCCTTCAGAACAAGTCGCTCATGTGCACCCCTGTTTGGGTACAGCATTGCATGACCATGTAATTGTCAGGGCAACGTGGCTGAAAGCGGAAAACTGACCTGGGAAGGAGGTGAGAGTACCCTGTATTGAAGTGGTTAAATTGCCAGCAATGTATGGCAGAAAAAGGCTCAATATTTGTTGGCTTTAAAGTGGTGCTAAAGATTCGATTAAAAAACAATTAGGGCTGTTACGGATTAAAATTTTCGTGTTCGATTAAGCAATTTATTTTTTAATAGATTAAATCGACTAATTTGAATTATAATGCACCTACATTTTTTGGATCACCACCATATATAGTCCCCACTGTAATATTCACAGACATCTCCCCAATGTAATATGGTCAACATCTTCCCCACTGTACAGGAAGATTAGTGCTTGCTTAGTCTTATCAAAGAAGCCAGCCGAACGCGAACATTTGAGGCCGGGTGACAACGTCAGCGCGCCGCTCTAGGCTCACCTAGGCTGCTGCCGGGTGGGCCAAGATGGCCGCCGCTCTGGGAGCTAGCCCAAAGCCGTGGCAGCAGCAGAGCTCCGCGGATCACGTGGTTTGCCGGTCTGCATATGGTGACCCGCTCGGATCATTTACGATCCGTTGCACCACTAGTACTGATAAAAAGAATTTTGATCGATCAAAAAAAAAATTCATGATTAAATCGAGGAATTAATCTTTAATTTCCTATCCCACATCTGTTCCCCTCTTCTTTTTTTTTTTTTAAACAAGTTTTACACTAATGGCCATACATGTGTGAAATAAGCCTACGGCACACAAAGAAGCTTGTTTCAAAGTTGAAGACTCTTTATGCTTTGTAGGTTCACATAAAAAAAAAAAAAAAAAAAAACATTTCAGGACTACGCAGGAATCCATGCTCAGGCAAATGCCTGCGGAAGGGTCCTGAAACACTGCTTTTCTATGTGATCATACACTTTGAAACAAGCTGGGCAATGTGCTGGTTACATATTTCACCCATATTGTACACAAAGACCAGTCTCGCTGTCGATTCCAGTATGGTGTGTTAAGCGGAATCTACCACTAATGGCCATACAAAAGTGTTGGGTGCCAGGATAAAAATAACTCCCGTGCGCGAGTTACATCATCTGATCATCAGCTAATCAAGACTGCTAAAGACTCTGGACCAAGAAGACAAGAGGACGGAAGTAGGCAGTACAATGGCCAAGTGGTTGGCACTTAATGCCTAGCAGCACTAGGGTAGCCATGGGTTTGCATGTTCTCCCTGTGCGAGTTTCCTCTGGGTACTCCAGTTTCCTTCCACACTTCAAAGACATGCTGGTAGATTAATTGGCTCCTGCCTAAATTGGCCCTAGTATGTGTATGTATGGAAGTAAGTTAGGGACCTTAGATTGTAAGCTCCTTGAGGGCAAGGACTGATGCAAATGTACACTATGTAAAGCACTGCATAAATTGACTGTGCTATATAAAATACCTGTAATAAATAAGTGTTGGCAATAGAGCAATGGAGGATTGTGAAAAAAAAACAAAAAAAAACACATGGTGGAAAAGCAGACTTCTCAAGTGATCTCTGCCATAATGTGCAAATATACCTTGCAAACTTGCATATTAAGGCACGAGCCCCCAGGGGACCTCAACAGTTCCAATTCCACTTTAGATTTCCTCATTATCTACAATGTTAAAAGGGGTTGTAAAGGTTTAATTTTTTTTTTTTTTAAATAACATTCATACCATACGTACCTCCACTGTGCAGTTCGTTTTGCACAGAGTGGCCCTGATCCTCGTCTTCTGGGGTCCCTCGGCAGCTGTCTCGGCTCCCCCCCACCAAGAGCTAACCCCCCTCTGGGAAGCGCTCTCCCAAGGGGGTTAGCTTGCGGGCGTGCACCTGTGTGATACAGTCGGCGGCCCCGCCCCCTGGCACACCGCGTCATTGATTTCATTGACAGCAGCAGGGAGCCAATGTCTGCGCTGCCATCATTCAATAAAGAGCTGGGGGAAGGCAATGTGGGATCACGCCCATGGAGATTCGGGGCTCTGGGAGGGTAAACGAGGCGTGGGGGGGGGGGGGCGGAAGGTGCAAGGTGTTTTTTGTAGGATGCATTAAGGTGAAGAAACACAAAGCTTTACAACCCCTTTAAAGCTTTGTTGTTCTACTCACAACAGAGCCTCATGTGAAGGATGGGGCAACATCACAGCTCCATGTGGGCTCGGACATCAGGTGACACCAGGTATTTTGCTGGTGCCACCGTCTGAGGGTCACTTTTCCCTGTAAGGGCAAGATGACAAGATCTCTAAATGCTACCTTAAAAAAAAAAAAATGTTTTGCTCAAATACAAGAAAAAGAAGGCAGTGTTGGATATACATATTTTCCCACACAATAAAGCCTTTAAAAACTGATCAAAAACAGTAAAAAAGGTTTTGCCACCAAGTTCATTATGTGGCTAGTGAAAAAAAAAAAAAAAAAAGAATAATTCAAGAACACAATACAGGAAAGGTTTAAAATGAGAACAATGCATTTGAATGGGTTGCTTAGCAAGCAAAATATGAACAGTCTAAAGGAAAAAAAAACCCTCTAGCACTTTAGTATGGAATGTTAAATATGGAACACGCTAAAATAAAGCAAAAAGGAGTACAATTATACAAGTCTCTGCTCTTTTGTCACATATTGCCTTAAACAAGATTATGGAGAAGCCGGGAAACAAGACAGGCATTCTGAAATGAACCGTTTCCGTGGCAACAGGAGCGGCTGCACCTAAATAACACATCCATCTTCGTTCAGCTATTTAAGCGCTGATCATTAAATACCAAAGCCTCCTTATTTGTGCGTTTAGACCTGGGTTCATATTTTTTGGTGGTTATTTACCACTTGCCACTTTGAGACGATTAGTGGGTCCACCCGCTGTGGCTGGAAGAAAAATCAACATATGCTTAAAAATTGCAGCAATATGGGTGAAAAAAAAAAAAAAAAAAAAAAAAAAAAAAAAACACCACACACACACTAATTTGCGCCAGAATGCAAATGTGTTATTCCGTAGGCTAGTCTTCAAGTAGAATTCAAGGCAAGGCTTTTTTACCAAGTTAAATTGGTCCAGCTCTGACCAATGTGAGGCTGTGCCACACTGCAAGGATAAGTAGCTTGTAAAGAACGGATGTCAACATCAAATGCTCTTCCCTACATGTTTAGTCATCAAAAGATATCATCAGGGGGCCATAGACGCAGTGGCATGCAAAATCTGATGCAACTGTGCATAGAAACCATTTTTCTTCCAAAGCTTCCACGCTGACCTCTTTCTACTATTCGCTGCTGCTTGGTGCTCCTGTGACCGGCCGACTCTCTCTCTTTTTTTTTTTTTTTTTTACTTCCGCCTCAGAGAACTATCAGGATACTTAATCAATTTGCGTTCAATTCGCAGTCTCCTTAGTTCGCATCATGGTTGGAAAATTTTTTTTTTTTTTTTTTTGTTATTGCAAAAGTGCTTTTTAACCACTTCCTTACTGGGCACTTAAAGCGGATGTGCCATGGGAACAAAATATTAAAAGTCAGCAGCTACAAATACTGCAGCTGCTGACTTTTAATAATAGGACACTTACCTGTCCTGGAGTCCAGCGCCGATCGCAGCAGAGCACGAGCGATCGCTCGTCACTCTGCTGCTCCCCCCGCCATCCACGCTGAGGGAACCAGGAAGTGAAGCGCTGCGGCTTCACTGCCCGGTTCCCTACGGCGCATGCGCGAGTCGCGCTGCGCCCGCCGATTGGCTCACACGCTGTGTGCTGGGAGCCGAGTGTTCCCAGCACACAACGGGCGACAGACGGGATGTGACGGAATGCCCGTCTTTCGCCCGTATCGTGTGGCCGGAAGTGGGTGCAAATACCTGTCTTTAGACAGGTGTCTGCACCCCCCTCCCCCCTGAAAGGTGTCAAAAGTGACACCGGAGGGGGGGAGGGTTCCGATCAGCGGGACTCCACTTTAGGGTGGAGGACCGCTTTAAACCCCTTCCTGACCAGAGGACTTTTTGCGATTCGGCACTGCGTCGCTTTAACTGACAATTGCGCGGTCGTGCGACGTGGCTCGAAAACAAAATTAACGTCCTTTTTTCCCCACAAATAGAGCTTTCTTTTGGTGGTATTTGATCACCTCTGCGGTTTTTATTTTTTGCGCTATAAACAAAAATAGAGCGACAATTTTGAAAAAAAAAAAAATATTTTTACTTGTTGCTATAATAAATAGCTCGATTTTTTTTTTTTACGTTTTTTTTTTATCCTCAGTCTAGGCCGATACGTATTCTACATATTTTTAGTAAAAAAAAAAAAAAAAAAAAATCGCAATAAGCGACTGGTTTGCGCAAAAGTTATAGCGCCTACAAAATAAGGGACAGAATTATTATTATTATTTTTTTTTTTTTTTACTAGAAATGGCGGCGATCTGCGATTTTTATTGGGACTGCGACGTTATGGCGGACACATCGGACACTTTTGACACATTTTTGGCGCCATTCACATTTATACTGCAATCAGTGCTATAAATATGCACTAATTACTGTATAAAATTTTTTTTTTACTAGAAATGGCGGCGATCTGCGATTTTTATTGGGACTGCGACGTTATGGCGGACACATCGGACACTTTTGACACATTTTTGGCGCCATTCACATTTATACTGCAATCAGTGCTATAAATATGCACTAATTACTGTATAAATGTGAATGGCGGGGAAGGGGTTAACACTAGGGGGTGAGGAAGGGGTTAAATGTGTATCCTAATTAGTGTTCTAACTGTGGGGGAGGGGGGGTGACTGGGGGGGTGACCGATCCGTGTCTCTATGTACAAGAGACACAGATCCGTCTCCTCTCTCCCCTGACAGCACCGCTGTCTGCGAGAGCCGGGAATGAGAGATGATCTCATATGTAAACATATGAGATCATCTCTCATTGGCCGCACAGATCGCCTAGGAAACGGCCGCTCCGATTGGCCGTTCACGGCGATCTGTGACTGGCTGTGTCCAAGGGACACGGCCAGCACAGCAGTTCCCCGCTGCGCGCTCGGGAGCGCGCGCGGGGAACGCGAAAAGGGGCGGCCGTAAAAACACGGCCTCCCAGAGAAGTAGAGCCACCCGGCGGCCGTATATAGTCGTACGGCCGTCGGGAAGTGGTTAAATATATGTCAATAAATATACAAAAGAAGAGAAAGGAAAAAATACTTAAATACATAAATAGATACATTAGTTTCCCCTAGCCGAACAAACCCTCATCCCACCCTCAAACCACCCCCAACCCTTATCCCCACCCTCCCACCCTCCCCTATCTCCGGAATTCTGTCTCCTATTGAATCACTCTTTGCCCGTTAACCTTCCTACACTATATCATCCTATCTATATACCTTGGTGCAAGTTTAAAATTAGCCCAATCCTGCCATTTTCGTTTAAATCCGCCTTCTCCTTCCTCTCCCATGTACCTGAGCTGTTCGGCATAATATATATCATTAATTCTGCAAAACCAGCTCTTCTCTGTCGGGCTCATAGGGTCCTTCCATTGTTTAGGGATCAGACTCTTTGCTGCATCTAGTACGTGGGGAAGTAAGGTTCTCATGTACGGTTTAGTTGACATTTCTGTCCCATGAAACAAACAGACCCATGGATCAGGAGGTATTTTAATTCCGGTTATCTCCTCAATTACTAATAATACGTTATTCCAGTATGTTTTAATTTTTGGGCAGGTCCACCATATATGTGACATAGTGCCCACTTCAAGACAGCCCCTCCAACAATATTTGGAGGTGTCGTCTTGATAACGGTGTGCTATGGCCGGGGTTATATACCATCGTGCTAAACACTTAAAGTTCATTTCGATCAATGCACAATTAAATGAAGTCGTATGCGTCTTTTTTAATATTTTCCTGACCTCTGTCTCGGTTTTACCCGTTCCCAATTCCTCTTCCCATTTATTAATATAAGGAGGGAAACCGGGATCTTTCAATCCCATCAATATTTTATAGATTGAGGAGATCGCGCCCCTTCCATTTGGTGCTAAACACAAACGCTCCAAAGGGAGCAAGTATCTATCTGACCTCAGGGGGGAGGGGAAGGAATCTACAAAATGCGTCAGCTGCAAGTATCGCCACCTGTTCAACTCAAACAATTCTTTTTTTTTACTTAGTTCCTGGTAGGTAAGAATTTTGCCGTCTTTTAATATGTCTTTTAATTGTGCATCTGGTTTTTTAATCCAGTTACCAAACAGGTCCATTTTCCCTGGTACAAAAAAATTTGTGTCAAATAAAAGGGATTAGTGGGGAGTTATAGCCCCATCTATGTTTTTTATGTGCCCTATCCCATATAGACATGGATGCCAGTGTGATTTTGTGCATGTGCGGATTTATTTGTCTAAAATGTGGCGGTATCCAAATCTCTTTTCCTAACAGTGACTTATTTGAACAACTTTCTAATCTCACCCACCTTTTCTCTTTGTTATCTCTGACCCAATCAACCACCCGTGCCATGTGAATGGCCATATAATATGTGTACATATCAGGTACCCCCAAACCACCATGTTCCTTATCTCTAATTAACACCTCCATACTTATGCGCATTTTTTTGTTCCGCCATATAAACCTATTTAATAACTGTTTTAGTATTTTAAAGTAAGCACCCGGTAGTGCGATTGGTAACATTTGAATTACATATAATATCTTAGGGAGAGTAAACATTTTAAAACAATTTATTCTCCCCAGTAGGGATCTTTGTCTCGATGCAATTCTCTTTAAATCTTTTTTAATATCATTTAATAATGGTATATAATTCTGTAGGTAGATTAGGTCAGGGGATGATGTAATATTAAAGCGGATGTGCCATGGGAACAAAATATTAAAAGTCAGCAGCTACAAATACTGCAGCTGCTGACTTTTAATAATAGGACACTTACCTGTCCTGGAGTCCAGCGCCGATCGCAGCAGAGCACGAGCGATCGCTCGTCACTCTGCTGCTCCCCCCGCCATCCACGCTGAGGGAACCAGGAAGTGAAGCGCTGCGGCTTCACTGCCCGGTTCCCTACGGCGCATGCGCGAGTCGCGCTGCGCCCGCCGATTGGCTCACACGCTGTGTGCTGGGAGCCGAGTGTTCCCAGCACACAACGGGCGACAGACGGGATGTGACGGAATGCCCGTCTTTCGCCCGTATCGTGTGGCCGGAAGTGGGTGCAAATACCTGTCTTTAGACAGGTGTCTGCACCCCCCTCCCCCCTGAAAGGTGTCAAAAGTGACACCGGAGGGGGGGAGGGTTCCGATCAGCGGGACTCCACTTTAGGGTGGAGGACCGCTTTAACTCCCAAATATTTTATCTCGGTATCTTTCCAAATAAATGGAAACTCTTGCTTATATCTCCGTACGTCCTGTGCATTCACGCTAATATTGAGGATTTCTGATTTTAGGGGATTGATTTTAAAATTAGATACATCTCCATACAATTTAAGGGTTTTTAATAGATTCGGGAGGGTTATAGTTGGATTCATTATAAATAATAAGATATCGTCGGCGAACGCTGCGAGTTTATGTTCCCCATCATTTGTTTGAATCCCCCTGATGTCGGGGTTATTTCTAATCCCGGCCAGCAATGGTTCCAAAGATAAAATAAATAAAAGGGGGGACAGGGGACACCCCTGTCTAGTCCCATTGAACATCTCAAATGTCCCTGACAATATCCCATTCACCTTAACTCTTGCCTTTGGGTGTTTATACAGAGCGCTTATCCACCCCATCATTTTTGGACCGATCCCGATAAACTCCAATGTGTTCAATAGAAATCCCCAGTCTACCCTGTCGAAAGCCTTTTCGGCGTCTATAGACAGGAGTAGACCTGGGGATTTACTATCTTTTATTATCTGTGTCAACAGAAGTGTTCTGATGCTATTGTCCCTGCCTTCCCTCCCGGGGACAAAGCCTACTTGATCAGTATGTACTAAATCTTTCATGATTATTTTCATTCTCCCTGCTAAGATTTTGGTGAACAATTTTACGTCTGCATTTAATAGCGAGATGGGTCTAAAACTAGAACATAAAGAGGGATCTTTACCCATCTTAGGGATTATTGTAATTGCAGCCTCTAATGCCTCTTGACGAATATCCCAGTTTAAACCAATACCGTTTATATAGGAGCACATCCTGGGGATCAGAATGTCACTGAACTTTTGGTAATATGCAGTTGTTAGCCCATCGGGGCCTGGGCTTTTCCCCTTTGGTGACTCCTTTAAATTATTACGAATTTCCATTTCCGTTATAGGTTCTTCTAAAAAACTAATTTTGTCATCTGGTATTTTATTTAAACAAGTGTTACTTAAAATTTTTTTTGTATTAACACTTCTCCTTTTTGTTTTTTCGGAGGAGTCCCCTTGCGATATCGAATACAACTTCCCGTAGTATTCTTGAAATACTCTTGCAATCTCTGATGTTGTATATACCTTACTCCCTTTGCCTGTTTGAATGCTTTCTATAAAATTACCCTTAAATTTGTTTTGAAACCCTTTTGCTAGGTATTTACCCGACAGGTCACCCCATTGATACTTCTCTTTCTTACGTCTGTAAGATGCCGCTCTATTTTCATATTCAATAAGATCTCTTAATTCCTCTCTTTTTAAGATAACGGTGCGCTCCACTTCATGCTCTCCTGTTAGTTTTATATAACTCATCATATTTCTTCTTAGTTTCTTTTTTTTTTCGCTGATCCTATTGCGATCAGTATGCCCCTGATATAGGCCTTGTGAGCCTCCCAAACTAATGATTCCGACATGTGTTCGGAGCAATTTGTCTTAAAATACCATTCTAATTCCTGTTTTATCCTTTCTACAACCTCTTCATCCTGTATTAAATCCTCGTTAAGTCTCCATTTGGTGTTACTTTTGGGAGCTCCCTCGATTTTTAAATTAATTGAAACTGGCGCATGATCCGACAGGGTAATTATCCCAATTCCCGAACTTGTCACTACGTCCAATGAGCTATGATCCACTAAAAAAAAGTCGATCCTAGAGTACGTCCCGTGTACAGCGGAGTAGAATGAATAATCACGTGTTTTCGGATGCTGTATTCTCCAAACATCTATCAATTGGAGTTGATGTAATTTTTTTTTTAAGTAATTTTCTTTGTGCATCTCCAGTCCGCTGTACACGGGACGTACAATCGAGATCCAGATCCAGACAGAGGTTCATATCGCCCGCCACAACTACCCTGCCTATCCTGAAGTCCATAAACATCTCGATGACCCCCTTAAGAAATCTCATGGAGTTCTTATTTGGACAGTAAATATTTGCAATAGAATAATCCACTTCATTTATTTTTCCTCTAAGTAGGAGATACCGCCCCTCGGGATCTGCTTTTCTCTCTACCAGGACGAATCTAACTTCCTTGGCAAACCCTATGGCAACACCCTTTGCCAGTTTAGTCGGTGAGTCTCCGTAGTACCATAATGGGTATTCCGGTGAGCTTATTTTAAGATTTGACTCCTGCGAGATATGTGTCTCTTGTATGAGTACTATATCCGCTTTAAGATGTTTAATTTCTCTTAAAATATTACCCCTTTTTAACGGGGAATTTAATCCCCTTACATTATATGAGAGTATTTTTAAGGTTCCCATAATATCTACCAGATAGTCACTCGCCCCCGGACCACTCCCGTTACATTGTTATATTATTATATTCGGTCGCTATAAATTGAGTCATGTCACTCGTCATCTTGCATAGACAGGATTTCCAATAAGCATCAAGGCAAAACCACGACAGGCAGCTTATTTCTGAAACTGATAACCGGAGATACTCCCCCCCAAACCCTCTCCCACACCCCCCCACCTCCCCCCATTTACTCTGTACTATGACCCCTCCATTCCCCCTATCCCTCCCCCCCTCCCTCCCTTCCCCCACCAGTAGGGGCATTACGGCCTTAAATAGGCACCTGGATCCGTGGCCAACCTACTCCACCCGGCCCTACGGTTCTCGCCCCAGAGGTTGAGCTCTGCGAGTGTGACTACATCCCGAACTGCCACCGCCCTCCCCCCCAACAAAAAGGCTGGGGGTGGGTGAGTAGCCCCAGGACCCTGGAACTCCCCGAGCTCACGCCAGCCGGTCCCCCCCACCCCCCACATCATCATCTCCATTTATTGTTATTCATCTTGTGTGGATTTTTTCTTAATTATTTTCCTCTTTTATTTCCTGGAATAAGGTTCCATGTCTGATGACCCGGTATAGGTAATATCTTCTCTTGTGGTTCACTCCAACCAGGTATCTCTATCAATGGGATGTCCAGTCTCTTACAGAACTTAGTCATCTCTTCAGGGAACCTTAAGGTCGCGGACCTGCCCTCCTTCTTCCCGATTAAACACGCTGGGTAACCCCAAGAATATTGGATACCATGAATTTTTAAATGTTCAAGTAGTGGTTTTAATAATCTCCTTCTAGAGAGGGTCTCGGTGGCAAGGTCCGGAAAGATCTGTAATTCAGTCTCATTGAATGTTACCGGCCTAATGGTTTTAAGACGCTGCCAAATCTGTTCTTTATCTTGGAAATTATGAAATCTTGCGATCACGTCTCTGGGTATTCCCGCTGCCAATTCCGCCGGTTTTCTAATCCGATGAATTCTTTCGAATTTGATTTTTTCCGTTTCTATTTTACCCAAAATGTGGCCGAATAATTTATCAAGTTTGACTTGGAGGTCTTCTCCTTCCTGGTCAGGAAAACCACGGATCCTCAAATTTTTCCTCCGGTTTCCGATTTTCTTGATCTTCCATTCGGTACCTCAAGTTCCTTTGTTCTATTTGTAATTCCTTCATTTGCATTTTTAACTCTGACACCTCAGCTGCTTGACTATCCAGTTTTTCTTCAGTTTCTTCCACTCTTCTCAATAAATGACTCATGTCTTCGTGTACAATCGTTATCTCATTTTTTAACGAGAGCTTCATTCGTGAGATTGATAATTCTAGTCGCGAAAACATCTCTAATAGCTCTGTTTTTGATGGAGGTAAATCTTTATGGGTGGCACCGTGTGGTTCCGCAACATCCTCCTCAGACTCTCTGATTGTCACTGTTTCAGAGTACCTTCTCTGTCCATTTTTTTGTTGTCCCATTGATAGTCTGCTTTTGGCCCCGGATGTTTCGCTAGGACAGTCTTTGGAAGTGTCTTGTGTCATGTATTTTTTTATAGTGCCAGGGCTGGCACTTATTTTGGGGGCGTTGGCCACAGCACCCCTAACTGGGCGACCTCTCATTTCTTATATTCTGTTAGTTACATAGAAATAAAAATGATCGGGGGACCACCCAAATACCCTTGACACGGCCAATTGATCGACTATAAGGGCTTTCAATTCTGAATAGTTATTTCACTATTGACCCCTCAGGCAGCTCAACAGTTGAATAGCGGATAAGTAGTGGGGCTGTTATTTCCCCTCTAGAAAATCGGCAGTCGAGTGGCAATAAATGGCAGATTTACAGTTGAAAAATCATATCTTAGATAGTTATACCAAGCTAGTGGGGGAAAAAAACAAAAAAAAATAAAAAAAACGCCTCCTATCCTTTATAGTAAATGTCAAACAAGGAAAAAAATAGTCTCACATCTTCAATCCATCTAATCACCGATAACAAGATTTCCATACAGAGGAGCCATCGGTAGGGTACAACAAAGTCAAAAAAAAAAATAACTCACCGCTTGTTGCAGACAATTACCGGAGCATTTACCAGAACTTTAAGTTATGACTATAGTTACCAGTTGGTGAACCTCTGAAGAAAGAAAGAAAGGTGTCCTCTGTTTTCCTTATTTTTTCTCCTTCTTCTCCTTTATCTCATGTCTCCTGCTCGGGCGTCTCCCAACCTTTAATATTTAATGTGTAGAGACAACCAGCGAACTGTGGGAGCAATGTGAGCTGGTAGGTGAGCTTGAGCTGGAAGGTGGTAGGGGGCAGGAAAGGAAAGCCACGCTTCCCCGCGCACTATTCTGGCACACTATTCCCCACACACCCCACACCCCTTGTAATCACTTAAAAGTGGCAGTCCACTATCAGCTTCAGTTTCTGCTTCAGCCTCGCTCACTATAGTGCACTATAGTGCACTGTACCCAGACACGCTAATCACAACTCAATCACCTATAATTGTAATCATTTATAGTAACTTATAGTTACTTATAGTTGCATGCAGTTGCTATATAATTAGTTTATGATTAGCTGATAGTTAGTATTATTTAGCATTTAGTTAGTGACAGTCTTCAATCAGCAAACCGCTTCAACACTTAGCATCGCTCGCTGGAGTGCAATTTTATAGTTGGTTGATGGTTAGCATTTAGATAGCATTTAGATAGCATTGGGTCAGTGACAGTCTTCTATCAATCCTCCTCTATCAGCAATCCACTGCAGCCACATTCACTGAGGTGCCTTTATATAGTTAGTTGATGGTTAACATTTAGGTAGCATTACGTTAACATTTAATCAATAATAGTCTTCTACAGTCTTTCTATCAGTCCACTAATCGGTAGTCAGCTGCAGCTTCACTTGCTGAAGTACGCTGCACGCTGAACCATGCTGACACACTGACACACTGGCAACTCACACCGCCGAGTCAGACGAATCAGGCTGCACTTCCTCGCAACTCCTCAGCACCGCACAGCGCGCCCAGCACACGGAACTCGAGCCTTTCAGCTTTTCAGCTTTCAGCCTTTCAGCTTTTCGGGACTCCACAAACTCCACGTCTCCAGGAGAACCCCGCGGCCATACTTTACAGCGCGATACCAAGGTAGCGTGGCGGAAGGAGGAGCGGGGGGAAGGGGCACAGCGGGGGGGGGAGGGAAGAGACACAGGGAAGACCGGCCTAGTGCTCACCCGAGGGATCCATGGAGCCCACGGAGCTCCTCAGAGCTAGCAGCATGTTCCGACGAGCACCCTCATCAGGCCCCTCCCTCCCCGACTCTCTCCTCTCCCCGTCTGACAGCTAGAGCTGGAGGGGCAGAGATTTCCCCCACTGACGTCAGTTGGGAGGAGAGGAGGAGAGAGCTGGCCGGTCATGTGTGCGCCACTCTCAGAACCAGGTATATAGACGGCATTTATTTCATTTTATAAATTACACACACAGGGACACACAGAGACGACACCTGTCATTAGGAGACAGAGCGAGTTATTTCTTTAGAAGGGGGAGGGGGAGAGGACAGAGGAGAGCTGCGGATCACAGAAGCAGGCATGATTAACCGGGGAGAGTTTACAGGAGGGGGGGTAGAAAATATTAGAATCAGTCAGGTGTTACAGGGGACCAAAATTACACAGCACAAGCACTGTGCTGTATAACATGCTTGAACTATACCGTAGAAAGGCATACGACGTCCTGGGCTTTCAGTGGGTACATCTGAATGCCTGCAGGCATCATTCAGATTTTCTTTTCAGGCGGCGATTCCCTGCACAGCAAGATCAATCATAGCAGCTTGATCATTGTTACAGGCGGCAGAAGGGAACGCCCCCCACGTTGATTCTACCGCATTCCCCGTCCGATCGGTGAGCAGTTAAAATAATCCGCCAGCGATGGAAGTTAGCCATAGAGAACACAGAGGGCCAGATGGTCCTTGGCAGTCTAATTTGGAGGTGAGGCTGGAGGCTTGGCTGGAAAACCTAAGATTTTTTTTTATAAACAATTTAAAATTTAAAGCGCCCCGGTGTGTGCGTATTCAGAAGCGAACGCATTCGTAGGTCATGTCCGCATATGTAAAAGACGTTCAAACCACATGTGAGGTGAGGCATCACTGATTGTTAGAGCGTTCTAGCCCAAGACTTCCTCTAACTCTTAACGGGTAACCTGTAAACAAAATTTCAAGCGTAGTGCCAAAGTTTGGCACCATTTCACGAGTGTGCGCAATTTTAAAGCGTGACATGTGAGGCATCTGTTTACTCTGCGTAATTTGTCACATTATAGTTTTGTTTTTTTATTCATGGAGGGGTTTTGTTTCCCAAAAATGTTTTAAATTGCTGCGCACACACAGCGCGACATACAAAATTTGCAATGACTGCCTTTATATTCCCTAGGGTCTATGAAAAAAAAAAAAATAATAATATGTAGTATGAGAATATATATAACATTTTGGGGGTTCTGGGTAATTTTCTGGCAAAAAAAAAAAATGATTACTACATGTAGGAGAGGAGTGCTGGAATTTGCGTGGTATTGAAGTGGTTTAGGGATCCATTTTTTTAGGGTAACAAACTGAAGTTTGAAGAAGATTGGCTACCATGCACAATTGCACTAGAGTTTGCCCTCTCCCGTTTTAGTAAAATCAACCCCACTCAGTCCTCGGCATTGAAGAACTTAGAAATTGAAGTGTCTTTCTTGAGCCTTTAAAAAATAATAATAATAATAATTGCATAATTTAGTTTTAATATTTACAATATAAACAGAACTACACAAAAAAAAAAAATAAGCGGTTTTGTCTGGGGTTCAGTACACCTCACTATATCGGCTACGTTGAGTCTGGGGCCGAGCCAGCCCTATGGGTAGGGGGTGGATGGGAGGGAAGAAAAAGAAGAGAGGGGTGCATAAAAGAAAAATAAAATAAAAAAATATTAGAGAACAATTGGCAGGTGTTTGCATGGGTAAGGCCCCTTTCAGACGTCCGCTCCGTCTGTCCGTTCATTACAAGTCCGTTAACGGACTTGTAATGAATCCCTATGGGGACGCGTCAGTTAGCAGATGGAGCATCCGCTAGCGTCCGCGTCAGTCGGGATCCGCTTTTCCGAATGGAAGAAACCCTATTTTTCTTCCGTTCGGCGGAGCGGAACTGATGCAGACGGACAGACGGTCCGTCTGCATCAGGTTCCCCCATAGGGGACAGCGGAACAGAGACAGGGCGGTCCCTGCACTGTATGCGGGGACCGCCCTATCCGCCGACAGCTGAGCGGGGATCCCCGCTGAGCCGACGGAGACACACGGAGCGGACCCGGAAACGGTCCGCTCCGTGTGAAAGAGCCCTAAAGGTTGGCACTGAGTGAAGTATACAGGTGACAAGAATTTTTTTTTTTTCCCCCCAAGGTAGTTTGATGGCCTTGTATGAGGCTGATCTGCAAAATTCCTCTTGTACATTCTACGTGCAGTTAAGTAGTTGCAATCTGTCATGTTTGTAATGCATAATTGAACCCTTCTTGAAGCAGAGGTCCACCAAAAATAAATAAATCTATATATTAAAAGCCAGCAGCTATGAATACTGCAGCTGCTGAATTTTAATAAATTGACACTTACCTGTCCAGGGTGCCCGCGATGTCGGCAGCCAAAGCTGTTCAATCACTCGGCTCTCCCCACTGCCATCCTCGATGAGGGAATCAGAAAGTGAAGCGTGAGTTGCACTGCACGTCCTCACTGGTACCCGCTGTCTTCTGGGACCTGTGCGCTTCCCAGAAGACAGCGGGGGGGAGAGGGTGGCAGGAAGAGGCATAACCCCAGCAGTGGGTCTACACCCGGAAGTGGGTGCAAATACCTGTATTATACAGGTATCTGCACCCCCCGAAAGGTTCCAAATGTGACACCGGAGGGGGGAGGGTTCCGAAAAGCGGAGGTTCCATTTTTGTGTGGACCTCCGCTTTAAAAACGTAATCCACCTGATCTATCCAGTCTTTCATCTAAAGCACTGTAGGTGTCCAGTAAATTGGGGACTAAAGCTGTGTGCAGCATTAATGAGATGCCAAAGTAAGCGTTTAGAGGGTAAAGAGGGTTGCTCTTTATTGGCGTGTAGCTGGTACAATTCAGGGGAGTATGGGTGCTAGGAACCAATCATCTGCCCTGTAAAGTTGTGCATTTCCCCCCAAAATTTGGTAGTAGTTAGCAGTGCCAGAATATAGGACAGAGTTCCTTTTAGCATTGCATCTCCGGAAGGCTAAAGAAAGGTTAGGGTCAATTTTGTGTAACCGCAAGGGGGTCTTGTACCAAAAAGCCATAATTTTATAATTTGTCTCTTGTATCATTTCACTAAACACGCTTTGGTGAACTAGATGGCAGATGTTCTGTCATTGTTGGTCCATGAAGGAGAGCTTCCGCTCTCTTGTGGCTTCAGGGGATATTCATCAGCATTAGTTCTCCAATGTGGAAAATATTCAAGAGATAACTTCTGTTACAAGAATATCCAAGGTGTATTGGAGTATCAAGCGAATGGAGTACGACGGGTGATTTTTCTCATCTTGCATTGGGATAATTTCATAGATATGAGAGTTTTGACTTTTCTCCCCGAGGTCCAGCTATCTGGTAAACTGCTTTGATGCTTCTGGTGGAGAGTGTGTGTCAAGGTGGTGTCTCACTTCTTCTGAATCACACAACTCACTAGAAGATAATTAAGAAGCTCTACTTCCATTAAGATTTTATATCAAGGTTTTGTGTGTAACATTTATATTTCGAGCACTTTTGATTATGTGTGTTTTTGGGCACAGTTGCACATTGCTCAGATTTTTCACATCTTATCAGATTTCTGAAAAATGCAGTGATTTAAAAAGGGACGGCGGAAGGAGCCATGTACCGTTAAATGCTTCCTCAGCCAGGGCATTGAAAATGGGTCGGTTCTGTCGGGGGAGAGAAGACAGATTGTTGTTCCTTTTTTTTTTTTTTTTTTCACTTCAGACTCAACCTCATAGAGTGAGCGTTATATGCTCATGTTCTGCGTGCCAGCCCATTGCATCTCTATATTGGTTTTGCATCATTAGTGTCGCTTTTCTTGTGTGGTGTTTTTTTTTTAATTATATATATATATATATATATATATATATATATTTTTATATATATATATATATATATATATATATATATATATATATATATATATATATATATATATATATATATATATATATATATATATATATATATATATATATATATATATATATATATATATTTAAGGGATATTGTTAATTATATCTCCTTTTACTAGAGAAAAGCATAAAGTTTACATTTACATAATCCCCCCCTTATCCTTCCCCTCCCTCCCCCCTATCTCACCCAAAACAATCTCTTATACTTCTACTTCACTCTAATTTTCTTCTACTATATCTTTTAAGTATCTTCCCTTAACTTTTCTGCTTAACTCCATGATTTCTTAAAAGTTCTCCAGTTATCCCATTTCGTATTTTGTAAGATGTTGTTCCCCTCTAAGCCCTCTTTCAATTCTTCCATTTTATAAGTTTCTTCAACCGCATCTACCCACTCCCAAATTAAGGGGCACTCCATCTCTTGCCACTTCCTTGGGATAAGTCTCTTGGCGGCATTGAGTAAATGTGGTACAAGTGTTTTCCTGTAACTTTTTATGCCTTCTTCCCCCCCATTAAATAGGACGACCCATGGGTCCATCTTGATCTTTTTCTTTGTAATCTCTTCCACACAATCCAGTATTTTTTCCCAAAACCTCTTAACCTTGGGGCATCCCCACCAGAGGTGTGCCATATTTCCTGGTAAACCACAGCCCCTCCAACAGTCTCCTGTCTGTCCTTCCTTAAATTTTTTGAGCTTATCCGGTGTCATGTACCATCCGGATATGCATTTAAAGCACATCTCCGCTGTACGGCTATCTACCGCCGAGGAGTGTGTCAGAGCCAGCATTTTGTCTATTGTGACCCTATCCCGCTGTGTCCCAAGTTCCCTTTCCCATTTTTTAATGAATGGAGGTACACTTTGCTCGTCCATTTCCAGTAGAATCTTATATAACTTTGAAGTGGTTCCTTTAGATTTTTCTGTGGAGCACATTTTTTCTAATTCTGTTAATTGATCTCCCGTTCTCAACGGGCGTGGAAGGTCCTGAATAAAGTATTTGAGCTGCTGGTACCTCCATTCATTGATCTCCATTAAATTCTTTTTAGATTTTATCTCCTGCAGTGTTATTATGTGCCCATCGTTCATTATGTCCCTTAATTGTGCGGTGTCATTTTTGATCCAATTCCCCCCTACCTGTATTTTACCTGGTGCAAAGTAGTCATTTTTTAGTGCTATAAGAGGTGAATTATATTCCTTCTCAGTTTTATTATAAACAGTGTCCCATATTTTCAGTGCATTTTTTGTTATTTCGTGTGCGTTTTTATCTAGTGCCCTAAATTGAGGAGGATTCCAAATAATCTTGTCCAACCTCAC
The DNA here is from genome assembly GCF_905171775.1 of Rana temporaria. Classification (NCBI taxonomy): domain Eukaryota; kingdom Metazoa; phylum Chordata; class Amphibia; order Anura; family Ranidae; genus Rana; species Rana temporaria. The sequence goes on from NC_053489.1 coordinate 65,471,462, forward strand.
CTGTGATAATTTTCTAAACTTACCCACCTTTTTTCTTTATTGGCTCTGGCCCACTCCACCACTCTTGTTAATACCACTGCATCATAATATCGTTTGACGTCCGGGACCGCTAATCCCCCCTTTTTTTTTTGTTGTTTTAGGGTCTGGAGTGATATCCTGTGTTTCTTATTTCTCCATATATAATTCATAATAAATTTTTTAAGTGCTGAGAATAATGTCTTAGGGAGGGCTATGGGGATCATCTGAAATGTATATAGAATTTTAGGTATAATAACCATTTTACAATAATTGATTCGTCCTATCCATGATATTGCTCTATTTTCCACCCTTTTTGTTTCTATTTTGATTTCATTTAGTAAGGGTATAAAGTTTATCTTATACATTTTTTTAATGGAATTTGCTAACAAAATCCCTAGACATTTGAGTTCTTTGACCCATGTGAAGTGGTACTTCGCTTTCAGGTATTGCTCTTCCAGTTTACTTGTGTTTATACTCATAATCTCCGTTTTGGTAATGTTTATTTTGAAATTCGAGATTTCCCCGTAATCTCTACATAAATTTAATAAGTTTGTGATTGATGTTTTAGGTTTCTCCAAGTAGAAGAGGACATCATCTGCAAAAGCAGAGAGTTTGTTCCTCCTCTCCAATTTTAACCCCTTTTATTTCTTGGCAGTTACGAATCCTGGCGAGGAGAGGTTCCAATGAAAGCACAAACAGTAGTGGCGACAAAGGGCACCCCTGCCTTGTGCCGTTTTACATTGAGAAAGTTTGAGATAGACTACCGTTAATCTTTATTTTGGCCGTGGGGGACTTAGAGGGCTGCAATCCAATCCATCATTCTTAGTCCAAACCCCATGCCCTTTAGAGTGAGCAACATGAGTCCCCAGTCTACCCTGTCGAACGCTTTTTCTGCGTCTATCGACAGGAGTAGACCTGGGGACCCCATTGCCTTCATTCTTTGGAGTATCAAGAGTGTTCTTACTCCATTGTCTCTCCCCTCTCTACCTTGAACAAAACCCGTTTGATCCGGGTGTATCAATTTTGTCATTTTCTGTCTAACTCTTCCGGCCAGTACCTTTGCAAACAATTTTATATCTGTGTTTAACAAAGATATCGGCCGGTACCCTGAACAGCTTCCCGTGTTTTTACCTTCCTTTGGGATAACAGTGATAGTTGCCTCTGATGCTTCTTTACTTAATTTATACTCTCTTCCAAGGCCATTAAAATATTGGCATAATTTTGGGAGGAGAATCTCCTTGTACTTTTTGTAATACATCACTGTGAAGCCGTCCGGGCCCGGGCTTTTACCTACGGCTGAGTTTGTTAATGCTAGTTTAATTTCATTTTCTGTAATGGGCCTATCCATCCCTTCTGCCTCCATTTGACCAATTTTTGATATTCCTGCTTCTTTTAAGAATGTTGTGATCTTGTTTTCTTTCTCACCCTTTTGCCAGTTCTTTTGTTCTACTGAGTATAATTTTTCATAGTATAATCTGAAGGTTTCTGCAATATCTTTTGTTGTATATAGGGTCTCGCCTTTTCCGTTTTTAATTTTGTCTATATAATTCCTTGATTTCTTTTTTTGTACCATCCGAGCTAGGTGTTTGCTTGTTTTATTACCCCACCTATATCTTTCCCTGGCTATCAAGTTGAGTTCCCTTTTTGTTTCCTTATCTAAGAGTTCTTTAAAGCGGGGGTTCACCCTATCGCCGAAAAAAAAAAAAAAAATTTTTCTTTTACCTTAAAATCAGGCATTGTAGCGCGAGCTACAGTATGCCTGTCCCGAATTTTTTACCTCCCATCCCCCCCTCTTTGGCCTATTAAAGACCCCTGAACCATCTTCCATATCTTGGTTCAGATCGCTCCAGGTGGGGCCCGAGACTGCCTCCCCCCCTCCCGGTTTTCCTCCCGGGAGAGGGGGGGTGGGGACGGACCCAAGCCAGAGATCAGAGAGAAGGCCAAACAAGCCTGAGAAAGAAAAAAGAGAAAAAAAGCCAGCCGGGGGCATCAAGAGGAGCTCAAAGAAGACAAAAGTGTAACTAGAGAAAGCAAAGTAAAAGGGGGGAGGAGGGGAGTTTTCCATTTCCTCCCCTCTCCCTCCCACCTCCGCTTCCCCTCCTACCCCCAACCTGGTAGGTCAGGGACCTGAATATCCAATTTCCTACAGAATTCGTTTAAGTCCTCAGGAAATCTTAGTGTCGCCGATCTCCCCTCCAATTAGGCAAGCAGGGAACCCCCAGTTATACTTAATATTCAGGTCTATCATCTGTTTTAGGAGCGGTTTTAACAACCATCTCCTGGCCAGGGTTTCTGGGGCCACATCGGTGAATATCTGCAGCTCCGTCCCTTCAAACACTATCGGGGGTTGTCCCCTCAACTTCTTCCAAATTGCTTCTTTGTCTTCATAGAATCTGAACCTTATTATAACATCTCTTGTTCTCTCGGAGGTCACTCTTTTCGGATTTCCTACTCAATGGACCCTTTCGATCCCAATTGGATTGTCTGTTGTTCTTTCCAATAGTGGATTAAATAACGTCTGCGTTATTATCCTGAGGTCCTCACCCCTCTTCTCTGGTATACACCTTATCCTCAAGTTTTGTCTCCGGCTTCTGTTTTCTTGGTCTTCCAATTTGTAAAGAATATGCCTCTGTTGTAGTTGAATCTGGTCCATCTGGGTTTTTAGCGTAATTGATTCCTGTTCTTGTTTCTCTATTTGTTCCTCTACTGTTTCTATTCTGGACAGCATGTGGCCGAAATCGGTCCGTAAGCTCTGTATTTCACTTTTTATCACGTTTTCCAATCTTAACAACATCTCTGCCATTTCTCCTTTTGAGGGGGACTGGGTGTCTGCACTTCGTTCATCCATCCTGCTGCTTTCCATTCCACTTCCTGTGGACCCTTCCTCCCTTAGTTCTATGGATGTTTCTCTGGAATTATCACTCTGGGGTTTCTTATTTTCGGCCTTTTTGACTTTATTTGCTTGTTGTTGCTTTGTTACCCCCTGGACACGCGGACTTTCCCCTCTAGTCACGAATGGCCTTATTGAGCTTGTTGCTGTAGTATTGCTTGGAGTAGTTGGGGGACCCCCTTTTGTTGATCTACTCGTCATTCTGCTCATGTTAGTCTCCTTCCTTCTGATTCTCTTCCCCAGCTTGACCTCTTATTCAGCAGATTAATACGGAATCCAGTAAAGAAGGGGGAGGCCAGTAGGGGGCACCGGGCTGGGTTAGACCGGAAATTTTTCCCCCCCTTGACTCCTACCCTGCCAAATATTATATTATTTGATTATTTAATCCAGGGAATAGGAGTGCTCTCAGGGTAAGCATGGACCGTGACAGTGACCCCCTTTCGGAGCAAAAGGGGGCGACCAGGATCCCCAGGAAAATGATCTCCTCAAAGAGAAGCGCATAAAATAATGCACAGCGGGGGGGGGGGCGTCCCTTACCCTATATGCTACGCTTGGGGTTTTAAATCCCAAGTGTATGTGTCGGTTAGATCTATTTAAATTTCTCCACCCAGTCTTAAAATGAAGTTTTAGCAAATAAGATATGAATACTAATGTTCCCCATTCCCCTCTAGTCCCCTTCTTCTCCCACCCCTTTCTGCAGGCCTCCGGGACAACAAAAAAAAAAAAAAAAAGGGGACAGGAGAGAGAAAAAAAAAAAAAAAGGGAACAGGAAAAAACACCCCGCTCAGCTGGCTATTAATCAGTCATCAATTTTCATCCTTTGCTCCCACTATGGATTTCAATGTCCACGTTTTTAAATTGCACAGATCATATCCTATAATGGTAGATCCCCTTGACTCATATCAACTTTCTTGGGGATATACTTTTCATTTTTGATCCCTCAGCCCACAAAGTGCCTTATGTAAGTGAGGGTTAAAAAAGAGGGGAAAACAAAAGAAAACAAAAGAAAAAGGGGGGCCACTTTTAATAAATTTTTTGCTTATTGTTATTTAATTAAGAGTCACTTTTTAACCCCTTCTTATCCCCCGACCGCAATCCAAATCTCCTCTTGCTTATTCCTCCTTCCTCGTACAGTGTATTGCAGTATTTAATGTTATCAACTTTTGGTATTTTTGTCTATGAGCAGTCACAATCAATTAAGTTAATTTGAAGTTTATCAGACATTTCTTATGCTCAGTTTTTCATCCGCCTTTAAAAACGCCCTTTACTTATCATGTGGCAATAAATAGTTAATGACAAATCTTTTACACTCTTCCTTCATAGCTTGACATTATTTTTTCCTTCCAAACCCTCCTTTGCTTTTCCACAAGGAGATTTACCTTACCTCTACATTTCCATCATCATTTCTGTCCTTTAAAAATGCAGGTGGCTAAGATCTGACCTTATTTATTGTAGTTGAGGGTGTCCATCCGTGGGGTCGGCCGCCTCCGTCCTCACGCTGTATGTGCCTCTCCTTGCTTAGATGTCTGTTTTTACCAGAAATGAGGGGATTCCATGTGTACTCAATCACACCACCCGCTGCGTGCCCAGCTTCCAGCCTCGCGCCGTCCTTCTGTTCACCTGTCTCCGCTCCTTACAGGCTGTTTCATACGCCCACAGTGTAGCAGCGTGGCTTGGTGCAGCTTGGCAGCGTGTGCTGATTCCTATGGGGCGGTACACAGCGTGTGGCGTGCTGGGATGACAGGGGTGACAGGTGCCTTCTCCTCCTCCTCTCCTCTCATTCATCGGCGCGGTCCGTCCTCCAGCCGAGCAGTCTCATTGCTGTTCTCTCTCCCCACCTACGAGCGCGCGCGTCCTCACGTACACGTGCGCACCATGACCCAGATTGTTGTTCCTACCAAGTAGGAACAAAGATCTGTCTACTCCTCTAGTCAGCCACATTCCCCCCCACAGTTAGAACACAGTTAACCCCCTGATCGCCCCCCATATTTTTAGCTCTGATCACTGTATAAATGTCAGGGGTCCCAAAAATGTGTCAAAAGTGTAGGATCTGCCCGCCGCAATGTCGCAGTCTATAAATCTATCCCCTATTTTGTGGACGCTATATATCTTTTGCTATAAAACTTTTGCGCAAACCAAACACACGCTTATTGCGATTTTTTACCAAAAATATGTAGAATACATAGCGGCCTAAACGGAGGAAGAAATTTGATTTTGTTTAAATTTGGGGGATATCTATTATAGCTAAAAGTAAAAAAATTGTTATTTTTTTTTTAAATTGTCGCTCTTTTGTTTAAAATCGCAGGGGTGATCAAATACCAAAAGAAAGCTTTGTTGTGAAAAAAAAAAGCAAGGACGTCAATTTTGTTTGGATACAATGTTGCATGTCCATGCAATTGTCAGTTAAGCCATGCAGTGCCGTATCGCAAAAAAACGCTCTGGTCATTAAGGGGGCAAAGCCTTCAGGGGCTGAAGTGGTTAAAGAGGAAGACTTTACTTCCTCTAAGCTTTGATATAAATACGTGCAGCGCTTGGAAACAAGCAATATTACATAAATTTACATGTAAAAGCTAAATAAATGTTGCTAATCAAAACACCACCATATTGTGAAGGAATAAATGATGATCATTTAATACTTTCATATAATGTATTGTACATAACTATATTACATTATTGAAGAAGATCATAATTATACAGTGTTAAATACTTAGATCGATTCAAATTCGCTCTTCCTTTATACAAATAACAGGGATGGAGGCAATTGACTGCGTCATTTCCTCATATAAAGTCCCACTAAACTCTCCGCTTTTAAAATTAACCAAATGAGGGATGGAAGTGTGTGTTTTGGGACTCTAAAAAAAAATATGCGTTTGCATATATAATTTATTGTAACTAATATTTCCCATTTTTTTTTTTTTTTTAATTTCCTCAATACCTTTAATTATTTATTTTTTCCCCTTTGCCTGTTAGTCCTGTGCTCATATGTCCATTATGGGTTTGATTATTTATTTTACTTGGTTTTGGATTTTTGGCTTCTCCAGGTCATCTGTCATTCTTCAAGGGTCCCATTTGTTGTTTCTGGATATGGGTGTTGTCTTGTCCCTGCCCCCTGCTGGCTTTGCTCATGTTCGGGGGCTGCGACGCGCACTGCCTACCTACCCCCCTTCTCGCGCCATTTTGATGCGTGGATGTGTGGGCCGGCACTGAGCGTCGACGTCACGCCCTCTTCACCGCACATGGAGCTTGTCTCCTTGCGGCATCTATGACAGCTACGAGAAATGTGGGTAGTTATTGGCGCCGAACCACCGGGCGGCTCTTCCGCTTTGGGGTGGGTGCCTCTCCTCCCCACCTAGTGTGCGTGACGTAGGCAGGGTGTTTCGGATGGCTAGTCCTATATATGGGGGCGCCGCCTTTGGGTGTTTCAGGCATTTGGCTCATTGCACTTCATAGCATACACGCATCATCATTGACTCTACAGGCAACTTTTTATCCTCATTTTCCACACTAGTTTTTCTCACCGACACGCACTCAGCTTTACACCAACTGTTTCTCCTTTTATGCACCTTTTTCCCCCTCTTTTTTTCTCTCTCTCCTTCTTTCTCTCTTTTTCTTTCCAACACTAATTGCCCAGTAATTTGCACTTCACTCTTCTCACTTGCAGCCATTATCTTGACCTAAGTTTATATATTACTTCCTGCCTGATGCCTGTCCATCCTGGGTGTGGGCCTCTGTGTGTGGGGAGCCATCTGCCGTTCAGCACCCTGCCTCAGTCCCTGGCAGGATCTATGCCTATTGGGGTCAGTCTGGGCTCGACTTCCATGCCAGCTACATGGGAATACCCCGGTAAGTACCAACTGGGACTTTGATTGCTCACAGTCCCCAAAATGTCAGATGCCCTAAATCAGCCTAAATTGTGCTTTTGTCTTTACAGAAACACAATGGATCTTTGCTCCTGATGAGCGACCTCTTGGCAAAAAGCCTCCAGTTCCTGTGAATTCTTGGGCTGTCTTGCATGAACTGCACGTCTGGCTCAATGATAGAGGTGAGGAGACTGAGATGACCACTCCAGAACCTTCACTTTATTCTGCTGTAGCCAATGACCGGTCGAATTGGCCTTGTGTTTTGGATCCTTGTCATGTTGGAATGTCCAAGTACGTCCCATGCGCAGCTTCCTGGCTGATGAATGCAAATGTTCCTCCAGTATTTTTTGATAACATACTGCATTCATCTTGCCTTCAATTTTTACCACATTTTATGTGCCTTTGTAGCTCACACATCCCCAAAACATCAGCGATCCACCTCCATGTTTCACAGTAGGAATGGTGTACATTTCATCATAGGCCTTGTTGTCTCCTCTCCAAATGTAGCGTTTATAGTTGTGGCCAAAAAGCTCAATTTTGGTCTCATCACTCCAAATGACTTTATGACAGAAGGTTTGAGGCTTGTCTCTGTGCTGTTTGGCGTATTGTAAGCGGGATACTTTGTGGCATTTGCATAGTAATGGCTTTCTTCTGGCGACTCGACCATGCAGCCCATCTTTCTTCAAGTGTCTCCTTATTGTGCATCTTCAAACAGCCACGCCACATATTTTCAGAGTCCTGTATTTCACCTGAAGTTATTTGTGGGTTTTTCTTTGCATCCCGTTGGGGTGGACAGTTTCATACACGTTCCTTTGTTTTTTTATTGTATGGACTTTTTACACCATTACAATATGGTGGTGTTTTGATTGGCAACATTTGTTTAGCTTTTTCATGTAAAAAAAATTTAATATTGCTTGTTTCTAAGCACTGCACATATTTATATAAAATTTATATATGGATTGTTTTAGGACGTGTGGGGCTGGCTGATATTTTTGCTCACATTACACCCAAGCACAGAGTTCCCCCTTTATATATGTTAAGTTTTTTTTGATCTGCACATACGTTCTGGGAGTATGATTTGGCGAGTTTAAAAGAATTTTAAGAAGAAAGGAAGAATAAGAGTAAATGATATGAGACAAGGTTATTGACATTAATACTTGAGTGGTGGTTTACTTACTTTCATTGGAAAGCTACCCTTCTGCTGTGGTGGCTGAGTATTTCTAGCAGCTAGGGCCATCATGAAGTCTTACCTGAGTGCTAAATATTAACTTTACATTATGAAAACTACAAAAGGACTTACAATAACCACAGGATGGACACACCCTAGAAACAGTTTAGGTCAGTTCAATTTAAGCATGTACAACCATGTGTAACCTTGGAGTACTACATGAATATTGCAGCGTCCGGTGTGGAAATGTCCTTCTAGTCCTTCAACAGCTGACGCTAGAGGTGCTTGAAAAGCCTGTGAAGGCATAAAGCAGCAAGGGATGCAGTTCATGCATAAATGCTAGTCATAATGCCAATTTTACTGCTCTCCCTCACCAAATAATGTATACAAGAAGCCACTTCTATAGAAAAATCATGTTTGTGTTAATATGACAAACCACATACATCTACGCACACATTGAGATAAGGTAGGACGTTGTTAGCTGTGCTGCTCTTCAGATGATGTTCTCTGCCAGAACAATCTGTTTTTTTTTAAATACAAGTGCAAATCAATTTTACACGATATTTACACCATTTAAAATAAATATATCACAAGTTGTGAAAAGCTAGCTTTGCCGGCGGTCTGGATTAATAACATAGCTAAAGCTGTGGGCATCTTGAGGATATAAAACCTCTCCCTAATAAAAACCGTTTACTTTTATTAAATGATCCATTACAAAGCAAATGTTATTAACGGCTCTTATGATCCATTGCAGATTTTGATTTACTAAAACCCAATAAGCCTAAAAAAAATAAAAAAAAAAAAAAATTAAACCAACTGAAGAATGGCTTCCCCCTGTCCCTCTTTAAAAACCACGGCATGTGCATATTGTCTGGTAGCATCTAAGAGACCGGCGGCGTGCCTGCACAAAAATGCTGCCAGTTTCTGGCCAGTTGCCGGAATACCGCTCAGCGTTCGTGCATACATGCAAAAATCCATCCTGCACGCACACACATCTGTCGCGTATGTGTGCCAACGGCGCACAGTTACAACTTGGTAATGCGCAGAGTTTGATATACTAAAGGCAAATACTTACTGTTTACTGCAAGTGCACATTAAGGCTTGGTTCACAGGGATGCAACAATGGAGCCGACTTTGGAGCACTTGTTGCATCAGAAGTTGGATCCCATTCAGTGCAAAGGAACTGTTCCAATGGAATAGGTTCCTACCCTACTTTTGGCCCGACTATGGTACAGTACGACTTGCATCGACTTCTGTTAAAGTCATCATATACAGGTCGTCCTGAAGTCGCGCTGCAGTGCACGGTATATTTTCCTTTAGTAAATCAACCCCACTGTCTCCTGGCAAATGCTATGCAGATAAAAGTTCAAGCTGGCAGCTGAACCCAGAAAAAGAGCAATGCCAGTTTACAGTGGTTACCACACCAATATTTCACTTTGCTCTACAGTACACGGTTCGTGAATGAAAGGAATAATTGTATTGGTTAATGGAACAAGTGCAGTGAGCATATGCACATAGTGAAATACAATAACCAGATACAAGTGTTAAAAATGGCAAACATTTGAGTAACCAGAGAAGATCTTACTTTGGCAGAGTGCTCCATTGTGATGACTACTTTTGTTCCAGCACTTGACACCAGGTCCATGGCACCACCCATTCCTTTCACCATTTTGCCCTGAAACAAGAATGAGGAAAAAATTACAACCATAAATCAAAGCTTCATACATCTCACAGAATTATATCTACCTTCAGAAGCATTGAGACTGCAAGTCCATAATCAAAACCAAAACAAAAAGTGATTGTTAAGGTCAGGTTTTTCTTTTTTTTATCTTAATGCATTCTAGCAAGCTGCTTGCTAAGGGGGGCACTCAACAGGAGGGAGTGGCCTGGATAACCGAACAGGGACCCCGAGAAGGAGGATCTGTGCAAATCCACTGCACAGAGCTGGTAAGTTTAACATGTTTTTTTTTTGTTTATTCTTTGTTAAAACAACAACCTTGAGACTTTACAATCACCTTAACTGCTTGCCGACCAGCGCACGACTATATACAGTTGTATTCAAAATTATTCAACCCCCACTGAAATTGATTGTTTTGCCCAGTTTGACATTGATTTTGATCAGTCATCCTGCTTACAATTAAATCAAAGAGGGGCGTGTAGGCCAGACAAATATAACATAACATTTATAATGAAATAACCACAAATGTCTTTTCTGTGCTCACATCATTATCAGTTTTATTCAACCCCCAAGTGACATTCAATCTTAGTACTTAGTACAACATCCTTTTACAGTTATAACAGCTTTTAAACGTGAAGCATAGCTTGACATAAATGTCTTGCAGCGATCTACGGGTATCTTCGCCCATTCGTCATGGGCAAAAGCCTCCAGTTCAGTCACATTCTTAGGCTTGCGCACTGCAACTGCTTTCTTTAAGTCCCACCAGAGGTTCTCAATCGGATTTAAGTCTGGTGACTGCGATGGCCACTCCAAAATGTTCCAGCCTTTAATCTGCAACCATGCTCTAGTGGACTTGGAGGTATGCTTGGGATCATTGTCCTGTTGAAAGGTCCAACGTCTCCCAAGCCTCAGGTTTGTGACGGACTGCATCACATTGTCATCCAATATCTCCTGTTACTGAAGAGAATTCATGGTACCTTGCACACGCTGAAGCTTCCCTGTACCTGCAGAAGCAAAACACCCCCAAAGCATGATTGACCCCCCGCCATGCTTCACAGTAGGCAAGGTGTTCTTTTCATCATAGGCCTTGTTCTTCCTCCTCCAAACATAGCGTTGATCCATGGGCCCAAACAGTTCTAATTTTGTTTCATCAGTCCACAGAACACAATCCCAAAACTTCTGTGGTTTGTTCACATGACTTTTGGCATACTGCAGTCGACTCTTCTTATTCTTTGGAGACAGCAAGGGGGTGCGCCTGGGAGTTCTGGCATGGAGGCCTTCATTACGCAGTGTGCGCCGTATTGTCTGAGCAGAAACTTCAGTACCCACATCTGACAAATCTTTTCTCAGTTCCTCAGCAGCCACACAGGGACTTTTCTCCACTCTACGCTTCAGGTAGCGCACAGCAGTCGAAGTCAGCATCTTCTTTCTGCCACGACCAGGTAGCGTTTCAACAGTGCCCTTTGCCTTGAATTTGAGAATGATGCTTCCTATGGTGTCTCTTGGTATGTTTAACATATTTGCAATCTTCTTATAGCCATTGCCCTTCCTGTGAAGAGTAATCACCTCTTCTCTTGTCTTCCTGGACCATTCTCTTGACTTCCCCATGTTTGTAACCACACCAGTAAATGTCTAGAAGGAGCCGAGTATCACAGTCATTTTAAAAGCTGCCTAATTGGTGCTTATTAGGCTTTATTGCTGCTCCCTGACATCCACAGGTGTTTTCAATACCTGATTGAAAACACTTCAATGAACCTCTGTTCTTCAGAGTGGTAGTCTTTAAGGGGTTGAATAATTGTGTAAATGAAGAATTCACAAAAGAAACATTTACTACTGTATTACAAAACCAATTGATGTCATTTTAGTTGCATATGGTTCTTTATGAAGTCCTTGTAGGATTTCATTCTGAATACAATTACAAATGTACACTAAATTCCCTAAAACCCTTTACAGCATTGAGGGGTTGAATAATTTTGAACACAACTGTACGTCTGCAGCATGGCACAGACAGGCAGATGGACGTATATATACACATACCCTTTAAGATCGCAGCATTGCGGACGCGTGCGCTGCAGGGATACCTGCGATAGTCTTGCGGTGAGGAAGAATGGGGGAGATGCTGATATAAACAAGCATCTCCCAGCTCTGCCTAGTGACAATGACAGTGATCACCGCTTCCTGTAATTGGAAGCGGTAATCACTGTTTTGTCACATGTAGCCCATCCCCCCTACAGTAAGAATCACTCACTTACAACCTACAATGCTGCCTAGTGGTTAACCCCTTTACTGCCAGTGTAATTTTCACAGTAATCACTGCATTTTTATGGCACTGTCGCTGTAAAAATTACAATGGTCCCAAAAATGTGTCAAAAGTGTCTGCAATAATGTCGCAGTAAAAAAAAAAAAAAAAAAAATCGCTGTCATTACTAGTAAAAAAAAAAAAATGCCATAAAACTATCCCCTATGTTGTAGACGCTATAACTTTTGCGCAAACTGATCACTAAACACTTATTGCGTTTTACCAAAAATATGTAGAACACGTATCGGCCTAAACTGAGGAATCTTTTTTTATATATTTTTGGGGGATATTCATTATAGCAAAAAGTTTAAAATATTGCATTTTTTTTCTAAATTGTCGCTTTTTGTATATAGCGCAAAAAAAAAAAAAAAAAAAACGCAGGACGTGATCAAATACCACCAAAAGAAAGCTAAATTTGTGGGGGAAAAAAAAAAGTCAATTTTGTTTGGCAGCCACGTCGCACGACCGCGCAATTGTCAGTTAAAGCGAAGCAGCGCCGAATCGCAAAAAGTGGCCTGGTCTTTGATGGGCAAAATTATCCGGGGCTGAAGTGGTTAAACATGAACTGTTAAGCATTTTGTACTAGCTGCTGTTAGTCTGCAGATTTAAAATGGACTACATTTTGACCAGTAGAAGTAAAAATTTAGCTTCACCATCACTGAGGCCTGTACTACTGACTGGACTGCAATTGCCGTTCCACGGTCCAATGAGACTGCCTTAGTGGCTAGTAAGGGCTCATTTGTTACTCAGTGGAAAGACAGGGAGAGTTAATCTCTAGAAATCAAGGGACACTAAGGCTCTGTTCACACCTAGGCGTATATACGCCTGTAGTGCGACGCCGCAGCCGCCCCTGAGACGCTGGAGGGATGATTTCACATTGCCCTCTATGGAGATGGTTCACATCTCCACGCCGAACGCCTGAAAACAAGTCCCGAACCTTTTTTTCAGGCGGCTTTCGGCATAGGAGATGTGAACCATCTCCATAGAGGGGGTACAGCTGCATTCACAATCGCGGCGTTTTGTCGCCGCAAACCGCGGTACAAAACTCCGCAATTTGTCGCCGCAATTCGCGGGACAAAACGCTGCGATTTTGTACGCCAAGGTGTGAATGCAGCCTAAATCAAAAGGCTTAAAAGCCAACAGGCATACAAATGTTCTTAGGTTGTATACTGTACTTTAATAATGGAGTAAAAGTTCACTTTATGTAAAGCATCTCCTTTAAAATAAGCCACTTCAAGCAGCTTAGGAGGTGGCCAACTGCAGGTTGAAGGAAGTCAAATAAATGGTTAGAAACACCAGCAAAAGGAACACAGAGCTTGGTAGCCCATCACATCTATTCAGCTTAAACATCAGTTTAAGATGCTTCTAAAGGCCCATACACACGATTGGATTTTCCGACGAGAATTGTGCGATAGCAGGCTGTTGTCGGAAAATCTGACTGTTTGTATGCTCCATCGGACAATTGTTGTCGGATTTTCCGCCAACAAAATGTGGGATAGCATGCTTAAATGTGTGTTGTCAGATTATACGATCGTGTGTACGCAAGTCCTTCGGACAAAAATCCAAAGTACAAACACACATGCTCAGAAGCAATGCTAACCACAACAATAGCAGAAGTTGCCCAAAGGATGACGCTAAAGAGCTGAAAAACCAAATAGTTTCGTTGGCTGACAATTCTTTGCCGTTTGTATGCAATACAAGTTCCTGGCCAACGCCCTTCGGACAAAAGTCCTATGCTTTGTCCGATGGAAATCCGATTGTGTGTACAGTGGGTGACTGTGATAGTGTTTTTAGCACGACAGCATCGCGCTGATTCTCGGCGACATGGTGCCGACATCTCGCACTCGCTGGAATAGACAAAGCACATTCCAACGTGCGCGTCATAGAAGCGACGGAGATCCGACTTGGATTCTCGCCAATTCTAGCGTTGGCATTTGTTATGCATTCCTGAGAGGGAGAACTCCACTCCAATTTTTAAATAAAAAACCGGCATGGGTCCCCCCCCCCTGGAGCATACCAGGCTCTTAGGTCTGGTATGGGTTGTAGGGAGAGCCCCCTACGCCGAAAAACCGACGTAGGGGATCCCCCTACAATCCATACCAGACCCGTATCCAAAGCACGCTACCCGGCCGGCCAGGAAGGGAGTGAGGACGAGCGAGCACCCCCCCCCCCTCCTGAGCCATACCAGGCTGCATGCCCTCAACATGGGGGGGGGGGTCGGGTGCTCTGGGGCAGGGGGGCGCACTGTGGGACCCCCCACCCCAGAGCACCCTGTCCTCATGTTGATGAGGACAGGGCCCCTTCCCGACAACCCTGGCCGTTGGTTGGCGGGGTATGCGGGCGGCTTATCGGAATCTAGGAGCCCCCTTTAATAAGGGGGCCCCCAGATACCGGCCCCCCACGCTAAGTGAATGAGTATGGGGTCATACTGGGTAGGTACTGGAGCATGATGGGACTGTGAGGCCTATATAAGTCCGATGCAAGCCGCGCAGCCGTCATTGCAGCGAGAAGAGCCGGCGGGTCAACATCGGGAGAAGGCAGAAGAAGAGAAGAGAAGAAGAAGACGTCACAGAAGAGCGGACTGACCGCCGCTACTATATCGGCGGCCAGCCCTGAAGGAGAAGGCACCGGACAGCCGGAGGAAGAACCGGGGTGCGCCGAGTCAAGACCGGAGAGCGGCGAACATAGAAGACCCCCCAGAGCTGAGAAGACCCCCCCGGAGAGCGGAGAAGACCCCCGGAAAGCGGAGAAGACCCCCGGAAAGCAGAAGACCCCCCCGGAGAGCGAAAGAAGCCCCCCCTGCTGAAAGAGCTAAAGAAGACAGGGGGAGCCTCCGGAGCAGACTAATAAAATATTTTAATACCCTGTGTTTTATTTGTGTTTATACCACTTTTCTTGCAGGTGAATGGGTAGGGGTACAATGTACCCCATACTCATTCACTTAGGGTGAGGGGCCAGTATCTGGGGGCCCCCTTATTAAAGGGGGCTCCCAGATTCCGATAAGCCTCCCGCCCGCATACCCCGACAACCAACGGCCAGGGTTGTCGGGAAGGGGCCCTGCCCTCATCAACATGGGGACAGGGTGCTCTGGGGTGGGGGGGCCCCACAGTTCGCCCCCCTGCCCCAGAGCACCCGACCCCCCCAATGTTGAGGGCATGCAGCCTGGTATGGCTCAGGAGGGGGGGGGGCGCTCGCTCGTCCCCACTCCCTTCCTGGCCGGCCGGGTAGCGTGCTTTGGATACGGGTCTGGTATGGATTGTAGGGGGACCCCCTACATCGGTTTTTCGGCGTAGGGGGGGGGGGTCTCCCTACAACCCATACCAGACCTAAGGGCCTGGTATGCTCCTGGGGTGGGGAACCCATGCCGGTTTTTTATTTAAAAATTGGCGTGGAGTTCTCCCTCTCAAGTCGGATCTCCCGTCGCTTCTATGACGGCTTTGTCTCTATCGCGGCAAGCCAGCTCAGCGCTGGCTCCCGCGATGGGGCTCGCAAGTGGTCAATCTCGCCGAGAAAGGGAGCGAGATTGACACAATATCGCGGTCACCCACTGTACAAGGCTTTAGTCTTCAAATTGATGCCCATGGCACCTTCTTAGATCCTAAACAAGGGTTGTACATGGGCCCTTAACTTCTAGTGAGATTCAACCCCAGACACTCTTGGGATTACACCCTACTTAATGTCATACAACTGTCAAATGCAGTCTGTAAGGCCCACTGACATCCAATTGGCTCCAGGAAAGGGTGGGTTTTAAATTGATATTTTAAAAGTGGCTGTAAAGGCAACGTTCTTTTTACCTTAATGCATTTTCTACATAAAAGGTAAAAAAACCTGTGTAGCCACCCCCTTGCAGATTTAATGCTAAATTAATCCAAAAAATCGTTTTAATCAAAATAAAATTCATATAAAAGGAATAATAAAAAAAAAAAAAAAAAATATTGTAAATATAGCCACGCCATTTGCATCTAATGCTTTTCACTATATCTGAGCAGCCCACAGCACATGGCTCCTTTATGCAAATATGTTGTACTGATATAATAATAAAAACAAAAACCCTTCTAAAAATAGTTTTTGCATACACATTTTACTTTGCCGTTAATTTGACACCTTTTTGGGGGGGTGCAGATACCTGTATAATACAGATATTTGCACCCACTTCCGGGAATAGACTCCTGTGGGAGTCACGCCCCTTCGCCTCAGCCCCGCTGTCTTCTGGGAAACACACTGGTC
Organism: Rana temporaria; assembly: GCF_905171775.1. NCBI lineage: Eukaryota > Metazoa > Chordata > Amphibia > Anura > Ranidae > Rana > Rana temporaria. The sequence continues at coordinate 65,487,602 of NC_053489.1, forward strand.
CAAGGAGACAGTGGGGACCAGTAATGATGTGCCGCGCGACTCACACATGCGCAGTAGGGAACCGGGCAGTGAAGCCGCAACGCTTCACGTCCCGATTCCCTCACCGAGTAAGGCGGCAGGGGCAGCCGAGATACGAGCAATTGCAGCTGCAGTATTTGTAGCTGCTGGCTTTTAAAAAAAAAAAAAAAAAAATTGGGTGGACTTCCGCTTTAATCCAGTCAATATGGCCCATTTACTTACAATACTCTGCAAGGTCACCCCTGGATAAATAACCTGTCTTACAAAACCCTCTTAGTACAAGGTCTTTCCAAGAAAAGGGTCAGCAAAAGCTTTGCTACTGACCTGTAGTAGTCAAAGCAGCTGGAATAAAAAATAAAATAAAAAAAATCCTGGTACCATAAGAGGGTGAATGTGAATGCAGCAATTCTATTCACAATTATAGCTGGTGGCATCAGCTGGAAATCTATAGAGGGCTTGCTGGCTGAAAAGAACTACCGTAATCAGAAATGCAGCCCGAGACAGCCAACAAAAGCAGAGTCATAACTGCAGAGATAATGCACTGCAAGATGCTGGTCAGACAATTCCCTCGGTTACAGGTTCATTTATTTTACTGTAGGGCAAGACCAGAGACAAGATACCGGGTCACAGTAAAAGCAATAAGCAAAATGGTTCTGGCTAAAACAAAAATATGTTCAAGTTTTTAGATGACAATAATAGGAAAAATAAAACAAACAATGTCATGGGAACCGGAAATGTAGACTTAAAAAAAAACGCACACCTCTAGAGCCTTCATTCTTTAAATCTAAATGGGATAGATTTAAAGCGGTAGTTCACCCTCCTTCACCCCATTATTCCATTACTTTCGGCATCGTAGCGCGAGCTACGGTATGCCGGTCTTAAATTTTTAAACCCCGTACTCACTGTGCTATTGTTGATTGAAGAATCCGACTCCCGCGGGGAATGGGCGTGCCTATGGAGAGGGAGGATGATTGACGGCCGGCTCTGGCACGTCACGCTCCCCGAAGACAGCCGGAGTAGGTCTCGGCTATTCACAGCGCCTGCGCACAGGCTATGCGCAGGCGCCGTGAATAGCCAAGCCTATTTCGGCTATTTCCGGAGAAGCGTGACGTGCCAGGGCCGGCCGTCAATCACCTTCTCTCACCAGAGGAACGCCCATTCCCCGGATTCTTCAATCAACGATACCGCAGTGAGTACGGGCATAAAAAATGTAAGACCGGCATACCGTAGCTCGCGCTACGATGCCGAATTTAATTGTCTAATAAAAAAAAACTTTTTTTTTTTTTTTTACAGGGCGAACCCCCGCTTTAATATAAAAATTTAATGTGCACAAATAACTGTAGAAATATTTTTCTGCTGCTACGATGTAGACCAACGATACATCATGCAGGCAGCTCATATTTGCTCATCAGATATACATGATGAACACAACGCTTTGTTTGGTTGTCAAATGCAAGTCATTTACCCAGATAACGCTATACATACTATACTATCTAAAGCTTGCTGTACTTTATTACACTTGGTAGAGTGGAAATCCAGGCTCACTTGTCCCATCTGATTCTGCCTCTGAGGCTTGGTATTAAACCAGAGTTTGTTTGCCCCCTCTTCTCACTGTGTACCTCTACAATAAGGCTTCATTACCACTGGCGTTTTTACAGCTTAAAAACGCCTGTCCGGTAGCGGTAGCGTTTTTGAGCGTTTGAGCTTTTTTGAACGGCTGGCGTTTTTACAGCTCTACTCTGGAGCTTCAGAACGCCCTGGTCCTGCGTTTTTTTTACAGCTCAAAAACGCCTATGCCATTTGAAGCTCAAAAATGCCTATGTGGGCATGATGCCATAGAATACTATGGACAGGCGTTTTTAAGCTGTAAAAAAAGCTCAGAAAAGTGGCTGTAAAAACTTCAGTGGAAATGAAGCCTAAGGCTGCATTCACATCTAGACGGACGAAATCGCGGCGTTTTGTCGCCGCAAATCGCGGTAAAAATAGCGGCGTTTTGTACCGCGATTTGCGGCGACAAAACGCGGGTATTGTCCGCCTAGATGTGCCCCAAGATGACCCCCTCTATGGAGATGATTGCCATCTCCTAGCCGAACGCTCGAAGACGCCTGAAAAAAAGGTCCGGGACCTTTTTTCACGCCGCAGGCGACAGGCGTCCGGCGTTCGGCGTGGAGATGTGAACCATCTCCATAGAGGGACATGTATTTCCAGCCCTCTGGCGGCAGAGGCGTAGCGCTACAGGCGTAAAAACGCCTAGGTGTGAATGGGGTCTTAGGGTCTTGAATTTTTGTTCTGCCAGAGGTCCGAACATCATTTTTGCAATATAACACATTCACAGTCCACCTTTAAACAACAACAACCCTACTGTACATCAGTGTCCTCAGCCCCCTCCCCCCCCCCTATCACCACAGCCCCCCCCCTTATCAGTGTCCATAGTCTCCCTTTAAATCAGTCCCAGTGTGTCCTCAGTTCCCCTTCACATCACAGCCCCCTTTATGTTGCAGTGCCCTTCACATCAGTGTCCCTTTATAACAATGCAATTTTAAATCACAGTGCCCCTATATAGAAACAGTGCTCTCCTATATAATAGCGGCCACTTGTGCCACAGTGCCCCTTTCAAAGCAAGTCTCCCCTGGACAGTCCTAACTTCTTTTGCAGGGCAGAAGCACTTATCAGCCTGGGGTGTGCTCTGACTCTACCGCTCAGCCGCCGTCCTCATCCTCACAGCATGGCAGATGAGGGAGGAGCTGCAGATCAGGACAGAGTGGGAGATGCCCAACTTGCCCATCCATAAAATAGTTGAAATTTCCAGCCCGAGCCAGAAATGTAACACTCCCATTGGTTGTGCTCTCACCCAAACTGTCAAACCATCCATTGGCTGGTGTCAAACGATTACATGTGCAGCAGCATGGTATATTAAACAGAGGCAAAGATGGCCGCTTCCTTGGCTGAAAATGACAGGGGTAGGGGGGGGGGTGTTACATACACTTAACAAGTGGATAAATACGTGCTTGGTAAATTTGAATAGACCCCTGCTCTGTCCCAATCTGCAGCTCTTCCCTCCCCCTGCCTTGCTGTGAGGATGACAGCGGCGGCAGGGAGACTCAGGACACAGCTGCCACGGTCTGGGACTGTCACTCAGTCCAGGTCCAGACCATGGTCCACCATTTAGTGATCCACGCTCTACAATATTTGAATGGCATTGGAGCAGATGGATAGTCCTCCATAAAATCCATTGACTAAGGCGCCTTGGGCTTCGGGGGGTGTTAAATTACTCCTGTTGTGTCATAGGTGAAGCACACAACTTCCACAGAGCCATTTTTATCTGGATAAGAGGAGTAAACCCCCTCTGCACACCAAATCCTACCTAGTTTATTTTTCTTGATGAGCCGGTGGCATGTGAAAAACACACAAAAACTCCACCCAGTGCCAAAAAAAGTGCACACACAAAATGTGCAACAGGTGTACTATGGTCCCCCCTAGGAAGGACCTTACTAAGGTACTCACTATGGCCCATCTGACCACAAAGAGATGTTCCACATTCTGGGGGGCCATGTCCACTCCCTCCCAAGACTTTCAGAGTAGGCCCGAGGACCCACACCCTACCAGTCACACAGTGACAAAAATGGTGTACACAAACGTAAAAGTACAAAAAAAAATAAAAAATAAACTTACAACACAGGGGGTAAATAAAAGAAAGTGGGGAGAAGGAAGTGAAAAGAGGAAGTGAAAGTGACCATTGTGCAAAACAGTGATCAGCCCTTCGGCCAGGATTCAGAAATTCCTCTGGTCCCAGCCAAAAGCATCCACCCTAGAGGCAGGTGTGAAGTGGAAAAAAAAAAAAAGTGTGTGGTGCAGTGACCAAGGTGCCTACAAAACTCAAAGTGCCCCTCACAGTGAGAATGATGGCCCCCCTGGACTGCCACTCCATGGGGACCATACACCACAGGCTCTTCTCCAACCCCAACCCACAGCCAGGCCAGTGAAGCCCCCGCCCATACCAGGAAGGCCTGGAGCTCTGAGAGATTAGGGAGAGCCCTGGACGCAAGGGCTCAAATCACTACGGTCACCGCTCCTACTCAATTGTATTTGGAAAATACCAAGCCGCCCCCCCCCCCCCTCGGTGGGAAAGGGGAGCAAAGACCGCACCAATCCAGGTACCAGACTCTTCGACCAGACCCAGTGGTTCTTCATCCATCAAGAGGCTTCCCTTCCGGCATTCTCTAAAGGAGGCCTAATGACATCCCTCAGTTACGTTGAGCAGTATGCTTCCGTTCAGGTTACCACTATGCCAAGTGGATTTGCATAGCCACCGCCACCCCTAACCCCCCGCTGTGGATCAGGGATTGTTTGGCAACTGATAAAAACAGATACTACACAAGATCCAAAAGGCCGAGAAGCAATCAAATCCTACCTAGTACTTCACCTACAGTGTTTTAGCAAGTACACATGCAACACACAGCATCTAATTTATGGTCTATTCATTTAAAGACTGCAATGTGTGTATATACACACACACACACGCGCACACACACACACACTGCGGCTTTGAAGTGGTATATACATTTCATTCACTGTCTCAAAAGTGACGCGAGTGGCCGCTGGATAGCTTTTAGAAGGAGAGTTTCTCAGGCTTACTGTTCTTACTGGCGAGCCTGAGAACTGATCCAACAGTTCGCACAGCTGGTCACAGAGAGAGACCAGATCATCTTTTCTCAGCTCTATGATCTAGGACGACAGGAGCAACGTCATGGGCGAAAGTACCGGTAACTTGTTTTAAAGCACCAGATCAATGTTTTGTTTTGATCTTTTGCTTTAAGACCCCAAATCTCATCAGAAAGAGGACCTGCCATCACTTATTTCTATCACAAGGGATGTTTACATTTCTTGCAATAGGAATAAAAAAAGTGAAAAAGAGAAAAAAAAAAAAAAAAAAAAAAAAAAAAGAAGTTTAAAGCGCCCCCATGACTCGCACCACACATCACCGCAAAACGTTTAAGCAAGAGCAATTCTTCTCACGCTAGACCTCCTCTCAACAGGTAACCTGTATACATTTTTCAAATGTCACCTATGGAGATCAGTTTGTCGCCATTCCACAAGCATGCACAAATTTAAAGCGCAACATGTTGAGGTATACATTTACTCAGCGCAACATCTTTTATTTTTACCAAAAAAAAAAAAATGTGGTTATATTATGTGGGGGCCCCCCCATTAAGCGGTTTGAAAAACCACTGCGCAAATACCAATGCAATATAAAAAATTGCAACGATTGCCATTTTATTCTCTAGGGTAAAAAAAAATATGTTTGGAGGTTCCAATTAATTTTCTAGCAAAAAACTGATGGTTAGTGGGCATTCCAGAGGCCAGTTCAGATATAGATGAAGACCAAGGATGGTCATGTGACCTCTTTCCTCTCCATTTTGAAAACCTTAAAATGTCAAAAATAATTTTAAATGTTGATGTGCATGCACGCGGCCATATAAAAATCAATTTTGCTGCAGACTTTAGCAAACTTGTTTTTATAGCGTTCACACATTTCAACTCATTTTACAGGAAACACAAAACCGTTCACACTGGTCTTTGCCTCCGAAGACACTTAGAGTTTAATATTTCTACTACACTGACAGATAATTGGGTGGAAGGGAAATATATTATGCAAGTTTCTGCCACACTGGTGGGCTGCGATGAATCCTAGAAGCTGGAAATGCATTCAAACGTGCAGGTAGGGTTCTGGCGAGAATACACCCAGATTCCAAAGCGCTTTGCAGTTAAAAATAATAGGGCTGCTGAAAGTTTCCACAAGAAGAAGTTCTAAAACAGAAGTGTAGATAAGGTCAGAAAAATCAGTAAGGCTGCTTTCACATTCAGGCGTGGAGCCGCGGTGACGGTATAGCCGCGCTATTTGTAGCGCGGCTATACCGTCGTATTTCGTATATTCGGGCGCTAGCGGTGAGGTTTTAAGCGTTGCGGGCGGTATTACCGCGCTTTCCCATTGATTTCAATGAGAAGGCGCGGTATAGGAGCGGTGAACACACCGCTCCTATACCGCGGTAAAGATGCGGCTAGCAGGAGTTTTGGAGCGCTCCTGCTAGCGCACCGCTTCAATGTGAAAGCCTTCGGGCTTTCACATTGAACACTACAGGGCATGATTTTTCATGCGGTATAGCAGCCCTATTTTTAGCGCTGTACCGCATGAAAAACGCCTCAATGTGAAAGGGGCCTAACTCTGTACATCTATGAGGACACTGGCCCCAGTTACTTCAAACACCAAACTCCATATTTGCTTAAGCCAACTTTATGTTCACCTACTGAGGAAATTCAATGCTTGTGCACAGTAGAGCTGCACGATTCTGGCTAAAATGATAATCACTATTTTGCTTAGAAGATAGATCACGATTCTCGTGGCGTAACATCATCTTTCACATTAAAACAAAGACAAAATAAAAAATTGGGCCAACTTTATGGTTTTGTTTTTTTAATTAATTGAAGTGAATTTTTTTCCCAAAAAATTGCATTTGAAAGACCGCTGGGCAAATACAGTGCGACATAAAATATTGCAGCAATTGCCATTTTATTCTCTAGGGTCTCTGCCAAATATATATATATATATATTATATATATATATATATATATATATATATATATATATATAATGTTTGGGAGTTGCATGTCATTTTCTAGCAAAAATTATTGGATTTTAACTTAAAGTGTCAGAAAAAGATTTAGACGACTTTAAGTGGTTAAACTTCCTGCATTTACGCACAGATGTTTGATCTAAGGAAGAAGTTAGTTACAATGTTTCATGCTACAAACTTGCCAGACTGCCCGGATTTTTTCTTTACACACAGAAGTTTATCCCTTTGAAGGAAGCATTAGTTACAATGTTTCCTGTTAAAAACTTGCAAACTGCCCAGATATTTTCTTTTAACAGCTGATAAGTCTCTCCACTTGTTATATGAAAGAATCGGCAAACTCTGCATTGGAGCTAGTCAGGGGGTTGAATCGAGATCACAATTTAACGATTAATTGTGCAGCTCTAGTACACACAGCTGAGCCCAGTGACCTGAAAACCCGAGATCTTGCGCAATTATTACCCAATGCCCAAAAGGCCACTGTATGCATTACCCAGTCATGCATCCAAAAAATGCCATAGTACCACCAAGGAAGCCAGCACAGCAAAGGGGAACTAAAAAATCTCACACCAAGGACACAGTTTTTTCCCACCACTACAAAACCATTTACACTGTAAATGTTGATTACCTACAAAAAGAAAAAAAGAAGGAGACTAGTAAATTTAATAGTAAATTGACGTCCGGGAAGTGGTTTCGTTATTTTGACTGGACGTCTCTTGACGTCCTGCAGGATGTCAGGACATTTGCACAAATTAAAAACCGCAGAGGCGATCAAATACCACCAAAAGAAAGCTCCTATTTGTGGAAACAAAATGATACAAATTATGTTTGGGTACAATGTAGCATGACCGCGCAAAGGTCATTTAAACAGCGACAGCGCAGAAAGTTAAAAATTGGCTTGGGCAGGAAGGGGCGTAAGTGCCTGGTATTGAAGTGGTTAAGAAAAACCTTTTGGTATAATCATTTCTAAGGTGGTCTTTAAATTAGCTCAGTAAAAGGTATTTGGGTGGCTTTTTTTTCTATTTCTTCTGCCAAATAGCACAACTTCCACTGTATTTTCAACTCGCTGCCAAGATCACTGCTGCACATTGCAGCATATCGCATCCTTGCCGTGGCCTCTGCAGCTTACACAAGTATTTGCAAATGTGTTCAAACTAAACCCCTGTTTAATGTGAACTGTTAGACAGGACAATTTGGTTTGTTGCAGGCTGGCAAGTTAAAGGGTCACTAAAGGATTTTTTTTTTTTTTTTTTTTAAATAAACATGTTATACTTGCCTCCACTGTGCAGTTCGTTTTGCACAGAGTGCCCCCGATCCACGTCTTCTGGGGTCCCTCGGCGACTGTCTCTGTCCTCCCCGCAATTAGTCACCACAGTCATGCGAGAGCTTGCATGGTGGTTACTTATTGCGGGCGCGCTCCTGTGATACAGCGAGCAGACATAGCCGCTCAATGTATCACTCGGCCGCCGCGTCACTGAATGTGATTGACAGCAGCGCCAGCCAATGGCTGCGCTGCTCTCAATACATCCACTCTAGCCAATCAGTGGCCAGGCTGAGCGGCGAAGAGGATATCGGGACCACGCGGGACTTTCGAGGGGTCAGGTAAGTATAACGGGGGCTGGGGGGGGGGGGGGGGTCAGCAGCATCAGATGTTTTTTCACCTTAATGCATAGATTGCATTAAGATCAAAAAACATTTTCCTTTACAACTCCTTTAAGTTGGGTATTTCTTTGTTTTTGTTCGACACGTGTCACCCTTCCATGTGCTCCTTGTTGTTAAGGCCAGTTATAGGTTGGGGTGGTGCTATTTTTTGTACCAATATTACATCCTGATGTGCATCAATCCTACACGCCACTCAGCCATTCACAAAATACATGGCTGCAGACTTGTCATGGGGGAATCTAGAAACCTACCTGGCATGATGAAGCATTGGCTTCAATGCTTTCTGCATTACTGACCTTGGATTAATAGAGATATGGAGTTTTTGTACTTTTGGCCAACTGACCCCAGACAACTAGCATTGGCAGCCTCAGGACTTCTGACCAATTCACATCCAGCCATCAGAAAAACCCAACAGAGTAAAACAAGTTCTCAAGACATAGTACTGAAGTATATTTGCCATATAATCACATTTTTTTGACTAGACGGTCAAGGTGCACTTTAAAGGAGAATAATTGTAATCCAGCAAACATTCAGCTGTAGGTGCAGCCGATGTTCTTTTTTCTAAAAATTGTTACAACACAGCAGGTAACAGAGTGCCTCAGTACAGGCAGGAGGCAGATTGCGTCCCCCCCCCCCCCCCCTCTCAAAGAAAAAGCTTAATTTCCAGGAAAAAGAGCCAATGATAGTTGGCAAAAGCAGAACACCCTGCAGCCACTGAAGCAAGTTGAAACATTTTAGGGGAAAATAGGATGAAAAAACACTTACAAAGGCAGTTTATTTAATTAGAGAAAAATGAATGAATTATGTTCTTGCTAGTTTTAGACACTACAAATTGTTTACGTTCCAAGAAAAACCTTCTCGTTGAGGAAGAGATCCGTTAGAATTCTAGTTGCAACAAAAAATGGGGAGCTAAAGTGGTATTAACCACTTAAGCCCCGGACCTTTAGGCAGCTAAATGCCCAGGCCAGGTTTTGCGATTCGGCACTGCGTCGCTTTAACACACAATTGCGCAGTCGTACGAAGTGGCTCCCAAACAAAATTGACGTCCTTTTTTCCCCACAAATAGAGTTTTCTTTTGGTGGTTACATAGTTAGTTACATAGTTACATAGTTAGTCAGGTTGAAAAAAGACACAAGTCCATCCAGTTCAACCACAAAAAACAAAATAAAAAAACACAGTAAAATCCTATACACCCAACTTCATACCCACAGTTGATCCAGAGGAAGGCAAAAAACCCCAGTGGAGCATGATCCAATTTGCTACAGCAGGGGAAAAAATTCCTTCCTGATCCCCCGAGAGGCAATCGGATTTACCCTGGATCAACTTTACCTACAAATCTTAGTACTCAGTTATATTCTGTACATTTAGGAAAGAATCCAGACCTTTCTTAAAGCAATCTACTGATCTGGCCAGAACCACCTCTGGAGGGAGTCTGTTCCACATTTTCACAGCTCTTACTGTGAAAAAACCTTTCCGTATTTGGAGGTGAAATCTCTTTTCCTCTAGACGTAAAGAGTGCCCCCTTGTCCTCAGTGATGACCGTAAAGTGAATAACTCAACACCAAGTTCACTGTATGGACCTCTTATATATTTGTACATGTTGATCATATCCCCCCTTATTCTCCTCTTCTCAAGAGTGAATAAATCTAGTTCCTCTAATCTTTCCTCATAGCTGAGCTCCTCCATGCCTCTTATCAATTTGGTTGCTCTTCTCTGCACTTTCTCCAGTTCTCCTATATCCTTTTTGAGAACTGGTGCCCAAAACTGAACTGCATATTCCAGATGAGGTCTTACTAATGATTTGTACAGGGGCAAAATTATATCTCTGTCTCTGGAGTCCATACCTCTCTTAATACAAGAAAGGACTTTGCTCGCTTTGGAAACCGCAGCTTGGCATTGCATGCCATTATTGAGCTTATGATCAACTAAAACCCCCAGATCTTTCTCCACTACAGACCCCCCCAGTTGTACTCCCCCTAGTATGTATGATGCATGCATATTCTTAGCCCCCAAGTGCATAACTTTACATTTATCTACATTAAACCTCATCTGCCACTTAGTCGCCCAATCAGACAGAGCATTGAGGTCGGCTTGTAAATTGGAGACATCCTGTAAGGACGTTATTCCACTGCATAGCTTGGTGTCATCTGCAAAGACAGAAATGTTACTTTTGATCTCAGACCCAATATCATTTATAAATATATTGAAAAGTAAGGGTCCCAGCACTGAACCTTGGGGTACACCACTGATAACATTGGACCATTCAGAGTAAGAATCATTAACCACGACTCTCTGAATTCTGGCTTTCAGCCAGTTTTCTATCCATTTACAAACTGATATATCCAATCCTGTAGACCTTACCTTACACATGAGCTGTGTGTGCGGAACTGTATCGAACGCTTTTGCAAAATCCAAATATATCACGTCCACAGCCACGCCTCTGTCCAGGGTTTTACTTACCTCTTCATAAAAGGAAATCAGGTTTGTCTGACAACTTCTGTCTTTCATGAATCCATGTTGACTGCTGCTTAAATAGTTTTTTTCCAGCAAGAACTCATCCATGTGGTCTTTTATTAAACGTTCCAGTATCTTCCCAACTATAGAAGTTAAACTAACAGGTCTATAGTTACTTGGTAAAGACTTTGTTCCCTTTTTAAATATGGGCACCACATTGGCCCTGCGCCAATCCAGTGGTACTATTCCTGTCTTTAATGAGTCCCTAAATATTAGATACAGTGGCTTTGAAATGACAGAGCTCAACTCACCTAGGATCCGTGGATGGATGCCATCAGGTCCAGGTGCTTTATCCACCTTTATTCTGTCTAAATATTTCTGGACCATATCACTTTTGAGCCATTGTGGATTTGGGGCTGTGTCACTCCCACCCCCATTTTGGACATGAGCTCCCCCATGCTCCATTGTATACACAGAGCTGAAGAAAACATTTAATAAATTTGCCTTCTCTTTGTCCCCAGTCACCCACTCTAGATTATTTTGTAAGGGGCCTACATGCTCAGACTTCACCTTTTTACTATTAATATATTTAAAGAATTTTTTGGGGTTTGTCCTACTATCTTTTGCAATCTGTCGTTCGTTTTGAATTTTTGCATCCTTGATTTCCTTTTTGCATATCCTGTTATATTCTTTGTAACATTTAAACAACACTAGTGTTCCTTCATTTTTATATTTTTTAAAAGCTACTTTCTTATTGTTTATAGCTTTTTTAACTTTGACCGTGAGCCACATAGGTTTTATTTTTAGCCTTTTAAACTTATTGCCCATGGGAACATACTTTGCAGTGAGGTTCCACACAGTCTTTTTGAAGAATTCCCATTTCTGTTCTGTGTTCATATGTGCCAATAGTCCCTCCCAGTCCAAGTCCTGGAGAGCAGCCCTCATCCTTGGAAAATTTGCTCTCTTAAAATTTAGTGTTTTAATATTTCCTGTATGTATTTCTTGCTTATAGTTAACATTAAATGAAATCATGTTATGATCACTGCTACCCAGGTGTTCCTTTATCTGAACATTAGTAATAAGCTCTGCATGGTTTGAGATTATCAGGTCCAACAGAGCATCATTCCTAGTTGGGGCCTCAATAAACTGCACCATAAAATTGTCCTGCAATAGGTTTTTAAATTTTTGTCCTTTAACTGTCCCAGAAGTGCCATTAATCCAGTCAATTTCTGGGTAGTTAAAATCCCCCATTATTATCACCGTCCCAGACCTTGCAGCCCTTTCCATCTGTGCAAGGAGCTGAGTCTCCACCTCCTCATTAACATTGGGTGGTTTATAACAAACTCCAATGATTAATTTTGAACTACGCACATCTGTATGCAGTTCCACCCATAATGCTTCAGCCTCATCACACGCTCCATCAACCAGGTTCTCTTTCACGCTTGCTTTGAGGTCACTTCTCACATAGAGACAGACCCCTCCACCTTTCCTTTTTACCCTGTCTTTCCGAAAGAGAGCATAGCCAGGAATATTAATAGCCCAGTCATGTGGTATTTGATCACCTCTGCGGTTTTTATTTTTGGCGCTATAAACAAAAATAGAGCGACAATTTTGAAAAAAATGCAATATTTTTTACTTTTTGCTGTAATAAATATCCCCCAAAAACATATATACATTTTTTTCCCCTCAGTTTAGGCCGATACGTATTATTCTACCTATTTTTGGTAAAAAAAAAAAAAAAAAAATTGCAATAAGCGTTTATCGATTGGTTTGCGCAAAATTTATAGCGTTTACAAAATAGGGGATAGTTTTATTGCATTTTTATTAATTCTTTTTTTTTACTACTAATTCGTGACTGCGACATTATGGCGGACACTTCGGACAATTTTGACACATTTTTGGGACCATTGTCATTTTCACAGCAAAAAATGCATTTAAATTGCATTGTTTATTGTGAAAATGACAGTTGCAGTTTGGGAGTTAACCACAGGGGGCGCTGAACGTGTTAGGCTTCACCTAGTGTGTGTTTACAACTGTAGGGGGGTGTGGCTGTAGGTCTGATGTCATCGATTGTGTCTCCCCTATAAAGGGGATGACACGATCGATGCGCCGCCACAGTGAAGCACGGGGAAGCCGTGTTTACATACGACTCTCCCCGTTCTTCAGCTCCGGGGAGCGATCGCGGCGGAGCGGCTATAAACGAATAGCCGTGCCGTCGTCCCGGATCGCTCCCCGAGGTAAGTCACCCACCGTACGCGGAAAGGCAAGGACGTATATATACGCCCATCTGCCTGTCCGTGCCATTTTGCGGACGTAAATAGTTGTGCGGCGGGCGTTAAGTGGTTAAAGCAACTCCAGATTTTACAGGGTCATAGATTGAAACTCAAGGACTTAATTCTGTAAAACTGGAGAAAATAAAAAAATGAGCATAGTAACAGTTCCATCTCACTGCTCAGATTTCTTATTTAGTTTTCACACATAATTAATCTACTACTAATCTACTATCACCTACACAATGCTCATCACAATCGTTTATTATATACAGGACATATAGGACCCCGGTAAAGCTATACAAGTGGAGGCGGAGGGAAACTCCAGATTGCCCGTGGTGTAAGCAATCCCAGGCTTCATATGCTTTGGAAATGCCCAAAATTAGCAAGATATTGGCAAAAGGTGGTGTACACAATTAATGGGGCCTATAGTACCCAGATAGAAATGGAACCCAAAACTTGTTTATTGGGTTATCTTAATGAAGAGTTATATCTGAGGGAAAAGTCAAAATCAATTGGTAGATTACTATTTATAGCCCGCAAGTTAATAGCCAGAAAATTGATGTCTACCAGTGTACCAGTATTTGAAGAATGGCGTTCCCAAGTAAATGAGGCAATATTAATGAAACAGGTTTATCATAATAGGGGTACACTGGATATATTAAAGTTCCGGGGTCCTTGGTTAACAGCTCCAGGCTTGGCCTCTTTCTTTGACCCCATATAGAATATTATAGAATGAAACAGAAAAGAGTAGATGGGTAAAACATAGGTGGATAGGATGAGTTAACAGTATGGGAGGATCTACAGTGATCGTTTGGGAAGGTGGAGGTGAGAAGGAGGTTTTTTTTTTGTTTGGTCATTTTATTTGTGGTATATAATTATTGCTAGAGTTTGTTTGAAATAAGAATTTCAAAATATATATTCTGTAAAATCAGTGTTAAAGCGGTGGTTCACCCTCCATAGCAACATTTTAGCATAAAATTAGGCATAGTAGCGCGAGCTACAGTATGCCTGTCTTGATTTTTTTAGCCCGGTACTCACAGTGCAATCGTACATTGAAGATTCCGACTCCCCGCGGGGAATGGGCGTTCCTATCCAGACGGAGGATGATTGACGGCCGGCTCTGGCACGTCACGCTCCCCGAACACAGCCGGAGTAGGTCTCGGCTCTTCATGGCGCTATACGGCGCCTGCGCACAGACTATGCGCAGGCGCCGTGAAGAGCCAAGCCTATTTCAGCTATTTCCGGAGAAGCGTGACGTGCCAGAGCCGGCCGTCAATCATCCTCCGTCTGGATAGGAACGCCCATTCCCCGCGGGGAGTCGATATCTTCAATGTACGATTGCACTGTGAGTACCGTGCTAAAAAAAAAAAATCAAGACAGGCATACTGTAGCTCGCGCTACTATGCCTAATTTTATGCTAGAAGAAAAAAATATATATTTTTTTTGTTTATAGGGTGAACCCCCGCTTTAAGTTCGAGGTATGTGTGCATGTTGTAAAATTGAAAAAAATCTGAATAATAAAAAAAAAAAAAAAAAAGTTAAAAAAAGGGGGTGGTATTCTGGCTTCAACTTCTAAAAAGTTAACCACACTTGTTACACTAGACCAGTGTTTCACAACTCCAGACCTCAAGGCGCCCAACAGGTCATGGTTTTCAGGATTCCCTCAGAAGAAATGGCTGTGGTAATTGCCAAGGCAGTGAAACAGATAAATCACCTGTGCAAAATAATGAGGTCTGAAAACATGAGGACTGGAGTTGAGAAACACTGCACTAGACAATGGTTGGTAGATTTAGAAAAGATTGCACATTGAGATTTAGGAGGGCTTGCCTGATGACACAACTTAAGGAAAAAGGTTAGGTAGGCCCTTCAGTACCTTTTTATTTTTTTAATGAGACAGTATGGGGATTGTACAGATTGTAATGTGCATGGCTAGCTTTAGCTCTCGAAGCTAGTAGTCTCTGCTCTACAACAGTGCAAGGGTATGAACATATACCTACAGTGCCTTGAAAAAGTATTCATACCCCTTGAAATTTTCCACATGGTCATGTTGCAACCAAAAATGTAAATGTATTTTATGTGATAGACCAACACAAAGTGGCACATAATTGTGAAGTGGAAGGAAAGGCATTTACAATTTTTTTTTACAAGTATCTGAAAAGTGGCGTATATTTGAATTCAGTAGCCAATACTTTGTAGAACCTCCTTTCACTGCAATTACAGCTGCAAGTCTTTTTGGGGATTTCTCTACCAGCTTTCTACATCTAGTAAAGTGAAATTTGTGCCAGTTTTTCTTTGCAAAATAGCCACAAATTTTCAATTGGATTTAGGTCTGGACTTCGACTGGTCCATTCCAACACATGAATATGCTTTGATCTAAACTATTACACTGTAGCTCTGGTTGTAAATTTAGGGCTATTGTCCTGCCGAAAGGTGAACCTCCGCTCCAGTCTCAAGTCGTTTGCAGACTAAAAGGTTTTCTTCTAAGATTGCCCTATATTTGGTTTAATACATCTACCCATCAACTGACCAGTCTTCCTTGTCCTGCTGAAGAAAAGCATCCCCACAACATGATGCTGCCACCACCATGTTTTATGGTGGGGATGAGGTGTTCAGGGTGATGTGCAGTGTTAGTTCTTCCCTACAAATATTGTTTTGCTTTAAAATTTTGGTCCCATCTGACCAGAGCATCTTTTTCCACATTTGCCGTGTCCTCCACATGACTTTCTTCTTGTCATTTCCAAAAAAAAAAATGATTTGTGGAGTGCATAACTAATAGTTGTCCTGTGGACAGATTCTCCCACCTGAAATGTGGATCTCTGCAGCTCCTCCAGAGTTACCATGGGCCTCTTGGCTGCTTCTCTGATTAATGCTCTGCTTGCCGGCCTGCCAGTTTAGGTGGACGGCTATGTCTTGGTAGGTTTGCAGTTGTGCCATACTCTATGCCTGACCTGTCTGGTATGTTCCTTGGCCTTTATAATACAGTTGGTTCTCTAACAAACCTCTGATGGCTTCACAGAACAGCTGTATTTATTCGGAGAGTAAAATTACACACAAGTTGACCATTATGCCCTCTATCTAGGACTCCCCAAATACCAAATTACTCGTCTGCAAGTCGTTCAAAATATGGCCGCTCGATTAGTGACTGGAAAAAAACCATGGGAATCAATCTTACCTTCGCTGAGATCCCTTCATTGGTTGCCAGTAAAAGACAGAATCACTTTCAAGGCACTCTGCCTAATACATAAGTGTATTCAAGGAAACGCCCCCCAATATCTATGCGAAAAAATAAGAGCCCATAACCCCAATCGCATTCTGCGATCCACCAATCAAAACATCCTCCAGATACCCAAAGCCAGATACAAGTCCAAAGGAGATCGAAGATTTGCAGTTCAGGGACCTCGCCTGTGGAATGCACTACCAACCACCATCCGACTGGAGTCGGACCACTTGGCCTTCAGGAGAAAGATTAAAACCCATCTTTTCTGAGGTCAAGGGGTTCCTTACCCATGAAATGGATACAGCGCCCAGAGGCGATTCAGTTCGCATGTGTTGCGCTTTACAAGTCTCTCACTCACTCATTATGAATTAGGTGACTTTTTCCTTCCACTTAACAATTATGTACCACTTTGTTGGTCCATCACATAAAATCCCAATACATTAACGTTTTTGGTTTTAACATGACAAGATGTGGAAAATGTCAAGGGGTACGAATACTTTTTCAAGGCCCTGTAAAACATGCATGTTTATTATACGGAATATTCAAAAATCATCTGAAGGAATTACAGAAGTTATGAAAGTCAGCCAATTAGATAATTTCCAGCTAGACAAACACTTATTCCAAAGCAGCTCCACCGAGATTAAACCCCACACTAGTGAACACATGCTTGAGTCACTGACCTGTATTATTTCCAGTTACATAGCCTGGCATACATCCTAGTATCGGTTATTCTTTGCGGAGCGGTGACAACTTGTCAATCCTTTGTGTAATTAATGAAAGCAGCACTTGTGATGTGTCTATAATTATGTCCGCCCATGTTTTGCACTGGCACGGTGTAAGAAGAGTTGGCAATTACCATATTTTACAAATATTGCAGGGAATAAACATTACAGACCGGTAAATATCAATGCAATTATTTTCTCCATTCAACCAGCAGATGCTTTGTAGACGTCTTCTTCTGAGAATGCACATCTATGGAGAAATCCCTTATGAACATTTTCCAGTCGGCAGATTGATGAAACAGAAATGTGACTTTGGGTATACTGTTGCAAAGGAATTTTCAATCCTTTTTATATGACAGAGCAGGATTTGTGTTTGCCCTTGTATAAAAACACAAAGCTTAGCGTAAGGAAGGTAGATGTCATTTCCTGTCCTGGTGATAACTGGGACATTCTTGCAAACTTTCCATCTCACGCTCTGTAGTGCATTCTCTATATTCCTCTTAAAGAGGCAAGTTGCACTGCAAGAAAAGGGGGAGATAAAGTTGTCTATATCCCACAACCCCTTCTTTCTCCTCTATGTAGCAGCTCAAACCCCCTTTTTTTTTTATCAGAATTTTTTTTTTATTGTGCATCAAGTTAGTCAAGGTACATACACTTGTAAAAGGTTGTAGTGTAATAAAAGTATTATGTACAAAAGTGATAAACTATGGTAGAGTAAAACCAGTCGCACAAGTGTAATATGCATAGTAACTTATGTTTAACCACTTCAATACCAGGCACTTACACCCCCTTCCTGCCCAAGCCAATTTCCAGCTTTCTGCGCGGTCGCTGTTTAAATGACAATTGCGCGGTCATGCTACACTGTACCCAAACAGAAATTTCATAATTTTGTTCACACAAATAGAGCTTTCTTTTGGTGGTATTTGATCACCTCTGCGGTTTTTATTTTTTGCTATACAAAAATTTTGAAACAAAACAAAAAGGGATCGCTTCTGTTATAAAATATTGTCAATAAGTATGTTTTCTCCTTCACTTATGGGCACTGATAAGGCGGTGCCAATTAGGTGACACTGATGGGCACTGGTAGGCGGCACTGATGGGCATTGATAGGCGGCACTGATGGGCACTCATAGGTGACACTGAAAGGCTGCAATGATGGATACTTAGGGGTGGCACTGATAGGCATTGATACATGGCACTGATATGCATCCCTAGTGGCACTGGTAGGGATTTTGGGTGGGCATTGGCTGGCAGCTGCCTGGGCACAGATTGGCATTTCCCTGGTGGTCTTGGGCTTATAATCAGCATAGATCCCCCGTCAGGAGAGCAGCCGATCAATTGCTCTTCCTGTTTACATCGTGATGAGTCGTGATTGGACACGGCTGATCAAGAGGCAATCGGATTGTCCCTCGATCAACTTTACCTATAAATATTAGTATCCAGTTATATTATGTGCATCTAGGGAAAAAATCCAGACCTTTCTAAAAAAACAAAAAAAAAAAAAAAAACAATCTGAGCTGGCCAGCACCAGCACCAGCTCTTGAGGGAATCTATGCCACATTTTCACAGCTCTTACTGTGAAGAAGCCTTTCTATATTTGAAAATGAAGCCATCTTTTCTTCCAGACATAAAAATGAGAGCCCCTTGTCCTCTGATTACCTTAAAGTGAAATGGGATTCTGGAAGAATGGTCAAACATTCCCATAGACACTCCTAAGCCTTGTGGACAGCCTTCCCAGAAGTTATAGCTGCAAGGGCGGGCCAACTCAATATCAAACCCTATGGACAGACTGGGTTGCAATTAAAGTTTATATGCAAAGTGTAAACGCAGGTGTAACAATACTTGACAATATAGTGCGTGTCCATGACCAGATTGCAGCCAACCATTTATAGACACTGGCCAATCCAGCAGAGGCATGAAAATGACCACCTCAGTACTGAAGGAGATAAAAAATAAAAGAACGGATCGTTCATGCAATCCTGATAATGTCCATATAGTAAAAACATGCTGGCCTTGAGTACTGTGATTTTAGCACAGGAGGCCTCCCAGGAGCAGGAAGTGCATTGGTGTGGTGCTCAATTCAGATCTTGGCTACCAGTTCCTTAGTGCTGAGCGCACTCGGTACCTCTGAATTGTTTTTAATATTAACTTTTTACAAAAGTTGTTTTAAATTATGGAGCTCTTTTTACTTTTGTATTTTTTTAACTGGACTTTTTCCACAAGTGTTATGAAGTGTTATGAAGATCAAAAGAACCATAGGGATTTTGGAACTTTTGAGCACCGTTCTCCGGGACGTTAGAGCGTTTTGTAACAAGTGGTCAACCTAATCTGGCGAGTAATACCACTGGTGTGCATCCGGAAGGGTGTGAAACAGGTATTGTGGAAGAGTTTTGTTAACACTGCGTGGTTTATGGACTTGATTGAATTTGCACAATTTTTTTTGATGTATTGATTTAATCAAATGAACACCCTAGTAAATACTTGATGCTCCACGTTTCCCTGCCATGGAGATAAGGGTTTTGACATTGCTTGTGCAGAGGCTTTATTGTGAAGTTTCTGGAGGTTCAAAAGTTAGAGCGTGTTTGCAAAGACATGAAAAAGTCATAACCCAGACCTTTACCTGATCATCATCATCATAAGATAGTTACAAAAAAAAAAAATCACAGGCCAGTAAAGCAAACACCAAATACTTAAATTACAATTTAACCATGCTAAAGTCTGAGATTTTTTAGAAATTCTGGTTTACCTTACTTAATGCCAAATAGCGTACATGTACGTCATTGACTTTAAGAGGTTATATCGGAATGCCTGTAGCTACATGAATAATTTCTATTGTTTTTTTCAGCCAGCAGTCATCCTTGAAAAGCAATCCTAGTGGCCAATTAGCCACTAGATGGCTTTGACAAGCAGAAAAGGGGACTTTCCCCTCCTCTGCTGTGTCCTACTGGGAGACACAAGTGCTCAGTAAACGCTTCCACTGGCTTACCACAGAGCTCATGGAGGACCAGGTGGTCTTTGATCAGCTCTATAGATTGAAAAAACTGCTGCACAAATACCGTGACATAGGAAAATGGCAAAACCCACCATTTTTATTCTTTAGGGCCTCTGCAAAAAAACACTATATTATATATTTGCATGTTCTAGTATTTTTCTAGCAAAAATACAGGATTTTTCCTGCTAAACAGTGTCAGAAAAAAGCCTGGTCTTCAAGATGATCTTTCCCATCTGCTGACATCTCACAATGTAATGCAGATAGGGTGCCTTAGTATCAGAGGCATTCCCCAAATCACTGAAGCATGCTGCAGGTATTGGGCAAGGCAAGACTGTCCGGGGGCTTCCTAACACGCCAGCTATAGACTGGGGAATCAAATGCATTTGCAGGCCAGCTGGGAGGTTTATTTTTACCAACATATTCTGTCACTTTTCCTTGTCCATCCTTCCCTGACCAGGTACAACTCCTAGAGAGCATCCCGACACCTTTTAGTTTGCAGCAGCCCTACTCAAGAACTCTGACCACCATGTATCTCAAGCACAACAGAAAAACCCAGCAATCCTATGAAGAAACCAATTCTTTCAATGGATGCTAAACTCTCCACAGCATTAGAAGGTTAAAGTATCATGTTAGCACACAGTACGCCAAGAAAAAAATGATATAAACTGCTGAAATGTCATCTGATGGTATTTTATATAAACCAAATTTAATATTTATCACTCATTAGCTTTAGGGCTTTGCTGTCACTGATCTAGTGATTTATTTGCTCCAGCGACATATTGGATCTGGTGTTTAGGCCATACATATTAATGAATCTCCAGCAGGCATCATTTATCATATTTATCAGTTTTAATCTTTTTATGTTTCTCAAAATGCTCCATTTGGGTGCCAGCAATGGGTCCAAAAGCTTCAAATGCATCATTAGTCAAAAAGAAGCTGTATTTATAGACCATAGAAGTAGCTTAGCGTAGCAATTTCCATAACGGAGTTTAAGCAACTAATTATGCCAACCAGCAGACAGCAAAAGTCTTGCATTCAGCCCTGGTTCACACTGGGTACGATTTGGAACGATTTGAGATGCGATTTGACATGTCAAATCGCATCTCAAATCGGTGGCAATTGTCGGCAATGGCACTGTCCTAATCAGTGCGACGCCGCATCTGCGATTTCAAAAAGTAGTTCCTGTACTACTTTTTGCGATTTCGGGCCGCGATTTACATTAAATTGCGGCCGAAATCGCGGCAAATCGCGGCAAAATCGCGGCCGCGAAATCGCGGTAAAATCGCGCATTTTACCGCGATTTTGAATTCGCAGCAGTGTGAACCTAGGCTCCGATTCAATTGCAAATAAATGGATTCTGCATGGGAGTGAATGTGATCAAACAACCGTTAGAAAACTCTAATGGAATTCCTATGGTAAGCAAGCAGCAGCACCACCTGGAGAGCCAACAAAGCTGTCTAAACCCACACAAGTGAATATGAAAATTACATTTACTAAACCAAGCTTGACAAAAATGCACACCATTCCATTATACCTGGCTGCCTCGAAGGTTCGCTCCAGGGAAAAGCAATTTTCCTCTGGTGAGCACCAGAGGTTGGAGTCACCCCACTGTAAAGTACCAATGCCTTAGTTTGGTCCCTGCACTTTTGAAAGGATCATAAATAAGGTGGTATTAAACCTTCATTTTCAAAGCTTCTAATTGAAATCACTGAATATACAGAGTTTTCATCTTTTAAATTCTTGCCTAGGTTTCAGTTAAAGCTGCTGCCGTGATCGCTGCACCCGATTTCTGGTTTCAGGGTGGCCTTTTCTTGCTGCATCCTATGGAGCCACAATTGCCTGCAGGGACAGAAGAGTTATGTCTCCCTACACTATGTGTGTCAATAGAAACACAGCCCCATAGCCTAGAATAGCAAGGTACTCAAAATGTACAGCTCCCTCCAGTCTGGACATATGAAGCAGGTATTTTAGCTAAGCACCCAAGACTAGATGACACTAGCTTAGATGCAAACTGGAACTTACTTTTATTAAAACGCAAACACATACTTTATACCCCCAGGAGGGCATGTCCCTGTTGGGGATATTAGTATGACAATTCAAACTGTAAACAGTAATGAACAGCCAACATAAACAACAATGATATAATTAAACCGTGAGCTATTCAAAACAACATCCCACAATATTTTCATAACAAGGTAAAGCGGTCACAATATTAAATCACATCTTCAACAATAGGTGACTCAATTAACAATGGGAATGCACACCTAGGAGACACACAATGCGAGAGACATACTTAACAATAAAACACACAACACCTTAAAGCGGGAGTTCACCCATTTATTAATTCCCCCCCCCCCCTTTAGATTCCTGCTTGTTTGGTCTAGGGGAATCGGCCATTTGTTTTAAAATATGAGCAGTACTTACCGTTTTCAGATGCATCTTCTTCCGTCGCTTCCGGGTATGGGTCTTCGGGAGCGGGCGTTCCTTCTTGATTGACAGTCTTCCGAGAGGCTTCCGACGGTCGCATCCATCGCGTCACTCGTAGCCAAAAGAAGCCGAACGTCGGTGCGGCTCTATACTGCGCCTGCGCACCGACGTTCGGCTTCTTTCGGAAAATCGTGACGCGATGGATGCGACCGTCGGAAGACTGTCAATCAAGAAGGAACGCCCATTCCCGCAGCCCATACCCGGAAGCGACGGAGAGGATGCATCTCGTAAACGGGTAAGTACTGCACATATTTTAAAACAAATAGCCGATTCCCCTAGACAAAACGAGCAGGAATCTAAGGCTAAAAAGTTCTCTAAGGGTGAACCACCGCTTTAATAAAAAGTCAAATCCAGTATCGGGTTGCTTTGAGCAGATTAGAATAGCATCTACTCCAAGTCAAACATTCTAAAAGCAGTCATCGCTGGTTTGGGCACAAAGGACTCACGCCAAAGCAAGACCAATCCAAGGTTCCCATAAGCGCACACTTCCTAAAAAAAGAGTGGGCTCCCTTACAAGCCAGGACCCATCGGCAGTAGGCAAAAAGCCACCCTGCAGTCCCCTCCAAAATCTCCTGTCCTGGTTGGGTCTGTCACAACTCCCCTGCTCCTCGCATCACTTTTCCAAGCCAACAGAACGACTCAAGACTGCACTGTCCACTGTTAACTTTCAGTAAAGAGCACTGTAGCAGCGCGGTAACTGTGTTCTGCTAAAACCACTGGAGGGATTATTACTACCCTAAGCCACCCATTCTCCTTTTTTGCTCCATTTGGACTATAAGAGAAACTCTCAACAAATACTACTACCATTATTATGACGCATACATTTTAATATATATATATCCCACCAGCCCTTAGATGTGGTCACTGCATTACTTACTGCACTGTAAGTACTAAAAAAAAAAAAAAAAAGATGTCACCTCAGGACAAGAAGCATGTTGGGACTCCCCCTCTTAACATTGGGGGCAATTCTGTAGTCCAGGTTGACTCAGGCCCAACTACGGTGTTTGAAAAAAAAACTGCAGAATGCACAGACCAACACTGGCTTTCTGGTAGGATTAACAAGCAATTTTTGCACTTGAACAGAACAAAACAAAACATGAAAGGATATAAAAAAATAAAATAAAAAGTTAAATTAGGGCTTACAAAGTAGAGACCTCCACTAACCTCACAGCATTCTGCACAAAGGGACAGGTGCGCTTATATGCTTAAAATGTAATAGATTATATACATTGAATACTGAGAATATTTGTTCTAGAAAATTCAGGACACGGACGCATTTAAAATGCTTCTTGAACAGAAGAGATGCAAATTAAAATGATACCAAGGATGAAATGGAGAAATGGTTTTATACGTTAACTGCCTGGAATGGACTGATAGCGGAAGACCTGCTTATCTCCTGGAACCATTTGTATCACGAGATAAAACCTCTAAAATCTGCTGACCACTTCAAATACATGCTGGATAAACAGTCCGATTTTCTTCCTTAGAAAAAAAACTTGTACGGCCTGACATTTTTGTTTTTGTATAACAAACTTTATAATTCTGTATTACACATATATTGGCAGCGTGCTCGTTATGTGATGGGAGTGGTTTTAAAGCCTAAATATTCTTTACCTTAATCAATTCCCTGCATTAAAGATAAAAACATTTTTAGGTAACAATATCACCCCTTCACCCCCCCCCCCCCCCTTTTATACTTACCCAAGTCCTCACTCAATCCAAAACGGTACCTGTCTATAGCACCTCTCCCTACTCTCATGGGCTTTTCTGAAGCAGCATGAGCCACTTGCCGGATGTGCTGTGTGTGTGGATGTAGGCAGCGCAGCTCGAGATAAAGTCCACACAGCAAGCAGCTTCCTATGGGGGAACCTAATGAAGAGGAGGAGCCAGGAGCAACAGCAAAGAAACCAAAAAGAGGTGGTGGTTTGAACCCAGGAAACCCATCACCCACCATGGTTTATTTTTTAATATATAAAACAAAGGCATACAGCTATACATTTCCAAATACCATCCCCATGGAAGATTTAGAGCTGGCTAGCTGTGTTGCTCTGGAAGTTTACCTGGAAAAAAGTTAGGCACTTGGTAACTAATTTTCTGATAAATTCCAGGGAAGCATTAGGGAGGATGGGCAAAAAATACATACTTGTGGGGGTTGCTACAAATAGCTAGGTCCTTGCTGTACAAGGTTTTTTTTTATAGGAAGTGATCCTATTAGTTTCCTTGCAGCAGTTGAAATCCAGCAGGAGGAAGGCGAGGTATAGCCAGCTTTCAGTTGCTGCAAGGGGAGACAAACCAATGATTGGTTCCTGCAATTGCCACCCCCCCTGCACCAGTGTCCCCCCTCCCCTGCCTACATCTGATACCCCTGCTGTCCAGGCCCAGTAGGAGGACCGGTACTACCCTGATAGCAGCCCTGGGTTGGGGGGTATGAATCCACTCCCCCCCCCCAGGTGCCCAAGGCTGAAGTGCCTGTTGTAGATTGCATTTGTAGGCTTTGCGCCAAGGACTAATGCCGCGTACACACGATTGGATTTTTAGTCGGGAAAACCTTGGATTGTTTTTCCGATGGAATGCCGTTCAAGCTTGGCTTGCATAAAACACAGTCACACAAAAGTTCTCTGAACTTTCGTCCGTCAAGAACGTGGTGACGTATAACGAGCCGAGAAAATGAAGTTCAATGCTACCGAGCACGCGCCAAATTGTTTCCGAGCATGTGTCGGAATTGCTACAGACGATTGGATTTTCCAATAGGGATTTTTTCTGTCTGAGGTTTTCGTGTAAGCATCGCTTTAAGCAAATCCTAGTACAAAAAAGTTATAGAACTCATTTTATGGAAAAGAGGGAATAGCCGAGTCTCATCTTTCTTCAATGATTATTCCTGAATAGCAAAAACACTGCTAGCTACTAGATTAATGATTATTATATACCGCGTTCCAAGTATTTCACAGACAATACGTAGCCCATTACAGACCCAGCTCTGACCCTCTGCAATTTGTTCTCAGGACAAGCTAGAAGCCTTTATTTCTGCAGTTAACTACATGACCTTCTGTAAAGGTGTCACTGATACCTCCCACATGACTCACAACAGGCACCTGAAATAAGAAAAAGAGCCGAGCCAGCCAACACAAGTGCATAATGGCCTTTACTCAGATATCTGCTTTGGCTCCAACCGCCTAAAGACACTGTGACCCTTTCCAAATGTTCTGTCTGACCCCGTGGGAGTTTCAGAGGATAAGGGGGGGGGGGGGAAATCACATCTATGTCTGACTTGCGATTTGAGTGATAATTAAAGGGGAAACCAGTAGCAATGTACAAAAAGTGCTGCTTACATAGAGGATACAAATTCTGGAAGCTGTACGGAGATATTGGCAGGCAGAGAGCAAATGACTAGTCATCAATTTTATCTGTGGCCTCCATGCTACTGACCATTTTCTGGAGACCAGTACAATATCGACCCCACAGTAGTGAGAATCGCCAAATTACATTTCGGATCCCCTGAGACTAGAGGCAGCAGAGCCTTAGATTTTCACTTCAGATCTACAACTAGGAGGCTATATGCACAGGAGTGCCTAGGCACACTCCGATACCAGAAAAACACTGCCGTAGAAGGAGTTCAAGATGGGGAAAATAAAAAAGGTGGAACGTCTTAGGGTACTGCTTAGGCACAATTAACACTGCCAGGAGGTTTCCTATAATGTAGCAAATCTTCACTTTGACATCAGATTCACTTTAAAACAATTGACAAATTTAAGGGCAACTCGACTTTTGTGGGAAAAACAACCACCACCTCAAACACAACCACCACATATTTATATTTTATGATTTCTACAAGGCTGGCACTGCCATGGAACAGTCACAATTATCTCAACGCATGGGGGTTTGAAGATGTCTGGTCATGTTCACGGATCAGAAATAAAGGCTTGTTTTAAGGCTAGGAAAGCTTCAGCTGCACTGGGGTGCCAATGCTTTGCGTTTGGATCTTAGAATCATTACCACAGAGGCATTGCAAGACTGATCAGATTCAAGCAGGTCCTGGGAGAAAATCAGTACATCAAGGAAGAAAAAACAGTCAGAGAAGGTTGCGTAAGATTTTGTGACAAAGTGCTGGAAGACTGCAGGGGTGTTGGAGGGAAAAGATACCTGTAGTTACCATCCCTGGTATTAAATGTGGACAATTCAGTCCTTCTGGAGATTGAGGCGTTTGGTCATGGCCTTGTTTCTGGGAAACAGAGCATATACTGGTCCTCTAGAGCAGGGTTTCCGAACTCCAGTCACCAAGGCACACCAACAGGTCATGTTTTCAGGATTTCCCTCAGATGAAACGGCTGTGGTAATTACTAAGGCAGTGAAACTGATCAAATCACCTGTGCAAAATAATGGAAAGCCTGAAAACATGACCTGTTGGTGTGCCTTGAGGACTGGAGTTGGGAAACACTGCTCTAGAGGGGAGGACAGCCCAGGATTAGGATGATGTTGTGGGTAATATTGGCTTATCCTTGGAAGAAGAGGTCTCTGTAATATGTGCAGTAAGCTATATTTGGAGCCAAAA
Organism: Rana temporaria; assembly: GCF_905171775.1. NCBI lineage: Eukaryota > Metazoa > Chordata > Amphibia > Anura > Ranidae > Rana > Rana temporaria. The sequence goes on from NC_053489.1 coordinate 65,514,605, forward strand.
AGGGACAGGCATTGCTTGCAAGACCTTTGTGAGGAAAGTGAAATGGCAGCAGAACCCTCCGGCAACTAAGGGGGCATGTCAGCTGCAGGGCATTAATGATGAAAGCCACTGGGCCTGCATCCGTTTAGACGTGTTCCTATTGGCAATATCTCACCAAAAAGTCCATCCAGTTCAATCATATAAAAAAATATATATATATCATACAATCCCATATACCCACAGTTGATCCAGAGGAAGGCAAAAAACCCCAGCACAGCATGATCCAATTTACTACAGCAGGGGAAAAAAATTCCTTCCTCATTCCCCCGAGAAGCAACTGGATTTTCCCTGGATCAACTTAAATGCTATATTATTTTTTCTTTATTTGCCATTTTTTTCTCCATGAAAGTAAGGGACCAGGGGAACGTACTAATGAGGAATGAAGAAATCAAGTTGCCAGCAGCTCCTAGATTCATGAAGGCTCAAGGTTGGACTTGTCTAGATGCAGCTGCCCTGGAATCATAGGACATCGAAAAGAGGGTACCCAGGCATTCTAGACACTGGATTTTCCAGGCTGCTTTGAACATTGCATAGGGAGAGATTTTTGTACTGTACATTTTTTTCCCCATTGGTGTCCAATGAGGCACACAGGAACAGTAAAAATCATAATGGAAATATCCAAATGCTGTCCATCAGAGGGGTGGGCAGCTTTTACTGGGAGATGCAACAATGTGGTAGCAAGAGCCATAGGAGCAGGACAGAACACCATTAGAAAGGTCTAGTCAGACCGTTACATTACAAAAAAGCCAAGTGTGATTGCCCCTAAAATAATCAGAATGATAAATAAATCATAAATAAAAAATGTTCAAACACTGGGTTGGATCAGTTGTAATTGGCACATTTGCTTGTCTTGGACGTGCACAAATGCTTTCCGGGACCAATACACATTTACATCTTATTATGCAAGCACTTGGTTTCACTTAATCCATTTACCTCCTTTATTTACCAATGAGATTGACACATTTTTAGGAGTATATTTGATATAGATGTGAATGATCTATTCACACTTTTTGTATACAATTTATCTTCATAATTATTTTAAGTGTATGCTGTGAAGCAAACATCGAAAAAAAATAGGAGAAATGGGAGCACCAAGCGGAAAAATACAACTAAGAGCAAGAAGGTCCCAGAGGATGGAATTTGAAATTTTTTAAAAGTTCAAATTTTTACCAGAGTAGGAAGCAGCATAAGATCTTTTTCACACTGGGTCGCTTTGCAAGCGCTATAATGCTAAAAATAGCGCCTGCAAAGCGACCTGAAACAGCCACTGCTGTCTCTCCAGTGTGAAAGCCCCGAGGGCTTTCACGCTGAAGCAGTGCGCTAGCAGGACGGTAAAAAAAAAAAGTCCCGCAAGCAGCATTTTTGGAGAGGTGGGTATACCGCTCCTGCCTATTGAAAATAATGAGACACCGTGGCTATAGTGCCAGCAAAGGTTTGCGGTGGGTTTTAACCCTTTCTTGGCTGCTAGCGGAAAAAACTTGACGGTAAAGCGCCGCTAAAAATAGTGGCACTTTACCGTCGACGCCTCAACTGCCCCAGTGTGAAAGGGGTCCAAGAGTACTGAATTTTTACATACATACACACAAAATAATATATATCACACACACACACACACACACAGTGCCTTGCGAAAGTATTCGCCCCCTTGAACTTTGCAACCTTTTGCCACATTTCAGGCTTCAAACATAAAGATATAAAACTGTAATTTTTATTGAAGAACCAACAAGTGGGACACAATTATGAAATGGAACGAAATTTATTGGATATTTCAAACTTTAACAAATAAAAAACTGAAAAATTGTGCGTGCAAAATTATTCAGCCCCTTTACTTTCAGTGCAGCAAACTCTCTCCAGAAGTTCAGTGAGGATCTCTGAATGATCCAATGTTGACCTAAATGACTAATGATGATAAATAGAATCCACCTGTGTGTAATCAAGTCTCCGTATAAATGCACCTGCACTGTGATAGTCTCAGAGGTCCGTTTAAAGCGCAGAGAGCATCATGAAGAACAAGGAACACACCAGTCAGGTCCGAGATACTGTTGTGGAGAAGTTTAAAGCCGGATTTGGATACAAAAAGATTTCCCAAGCTTTAAACATCCCAAGGAGCACTGTGCAAGCGATAATATTGAAATGGGAGTATCAGACCACTGCAAATCTACAAAGACCTGGCCGTCCCTCTAAACTTTCAGCTCATACAAGGAGAAGACTGATCAGAGATGCAGCCAAGAGGCCCATGATCACTCTGGATGAACTGCAGAGATCTACAGCTGAGGTGGGAGACTCTGTCCATAGGACAACAATCAGTCGTATACTGCACAAATCTGGCCTTTATGGAAGAGTGGCAAGAAGAAAGCCATTTCTTAAAGATATCCATAAAAAGTGTTGTTTAAGGCTTCATTTCCATGGACGTTTTTACAGACACTTTTTTTAGCCTTTTTTACAGCTTAAAAACGCCTGTCCATGTTATTTTTTTAAAAAACATTTTATTTTTATTAATTTTTTTTGAGCTGGAGCTCAAAAACGCTGCGGTAGCGTTTTTTAGCGTTTAACGTCTGGCGTTTTTACAGCTCTAAGACTGGAGCTTCAGAACGCACTGGTCCTGTTTTTTTTTTGCAGCTTAAAAACGGCTCAGCCATCTACAGCTCAAAAACGTCATGGTGGGCATGAGGCCATAGACTAACATGGAGAGCCGTAAAAAAGTGGCTGTAAAAACGTCCATGGAAATGAAGCCTAAAGTTTGCCACAAGCCACCTGGGAGACACACCAAACATGTGGAAGAAGGTGCTCTGGTCAGATGAAACCAAAATCAAACTTTTTGGCAATCGTTATGTTTGGCGTAAAAGCAACACAGCTCATCACCCTGAACACACCATCCCCACTGTCAAACATGGTGGTGGCAGCATCATGGTTTGGGCCTTTTCTTCAGCAGGGACAGGGAAGATGGTTAAAATTGATGGGAAGATGGATGGAGCCAAATACAGGACCATTCTGGAAGAAAACCTGATGGAGTCTGCAAAAAACCTGAGACTGGGACGGAGATTTGTCTTCCAACAAGACAATGATCCAAAACATAAAGCAAAATCTACAATGGAATGGTTCACAAATAAACATATCCAGGTGTTAGAATGGCCAAGTCAAAGTCCAGACCTGAATCCAATCGAGAATCTGTGGAAAGAACTGAAAACTGCTGTTCACAAACGCTCTCATCCAACCTCACTGAGCTCGAGCTGTTTTGCAAGGAGGAATGGTCTCTCGATGTGCAAAACTGAGAGAGACATACCCCAAGCGACTTACAGCTGTAATCGCAGCAAAAGGTGGCGCTACAAAGTATTAACTTAAGGGGGCTGAATAATTTTGCACTCCCAATTTTTCAGTTTTTTATTTGTTAAAAAAAGTTTGAAATATCCAATAAATTTGGTTCCACTTCATGATTGTGTCCCACTTGTCGATTCTTCAAAAAAAAAAAAAAAATTACAGTTTTATATCTTTATGTTTGAAGCCTGAAATGTGGCAAAAGGTCGCAAAGTTCAAGGGGGCCGAATACTTTTGCAAGGCAGTGTGTGCATATGTATGTATATGTGTATGTGTATGTGTATGTGTATATATATATATATATATATATATATGTATATATATATATGTATATATATGTATATATATATATATATATATATATATATATATATATATATATATATATATGTATATGTATGTATGTATGTATGTATGTATGTATGTATATATATATATATATATATATATATATATATATATATATATATATATATATATATATATATATATATATATATATATATATATATATATATATATATATATATATATATATATATATATATATATATATATATATATATATATATATATATATATATATATATATATATATATATATTCCCCACCCCAGCTTTAAAAGATTAGATTAAACAAATATACAACACACATAGCACTATATCGACATTTGGAATAATAAAAAAAAATTGTGGATAGCTCCTGAAAACATTTTTTTTCTAGCTGGCTAGCTGGTTACCTGCAAAATATCAATTATAGAACTGCAATTATAAAACAGCAAAGATACGATCTCATGATGGAATGAATGCAAACCACTGCATAGCATTGGGCTTCTGATGAAGTAACCACTCCGATTGCAACTGAATTTATGGCAAGAACCAATTTGCTGATTTGGAATCTGAACATCCTAATTGGTCGCAATGGGTATCAGAAAATGTAAATGGAGACATTTCATGAAGGTCCCTGGTCATGGTTTGGTAATAAGAGGCTGAATAAATCTAGCCAACAGAAATCTGTATCAGGTTGGTCTGTAGTTGTCATCTTGTTCACCGATGGGTATTTAAATAATCAATAAATATCCACATTTACAGTTTTAAAGAGCTGCATGCATATAAAAAAATAGGTTTGTCAATTACATACACAGCAGCTTAACTAATAGACAATAGATTTAAGCTCCATGTACAGGTCCCCAATGTTTTATTCTGTTCAAATATGAGAATGCAGGCATTTAAAAGCAAACCGTGCAACTCGGTGACAAAGTCTGCATATCCAAAGTGCCCCCTCCTTCTCCCTTAAATAGTGGAGGAAAGTGCTGCACAGCACGTAGCCAAGTGTAATTTATCCTTCTAGATTTATGTGAACGCTGCATAGCCTGAATCACTGATGCAGGGTCTTCTCACTGCCAACTTTGAATTTCCAGAGATTTGGTCAGCAGTAGGCCAACATCATCACAGAACAGAACAGAAGTTGGGGAAAGTCGAGTAGGTTACCCCAACTATTTTTCCCTCCACAAATTCCTTTGGTCTTTTATGCAGCTGTAACTTAAATTGTAGCTGATAACTCCTGCAGAACTTCTTCCTTTATTGCTGCTGTATTATCCTTTTGCAGTGTGGACAGGGGTAAACTGAATATTCAATTCAGAAGTGCAGCAGTTATCTTTAAGTAGACCACTTTACAAGGCTCGTCTATAGCATGTTTCGCATGCAAGGGACAGTCATCTTTGCTGGATTTGGTTTGATTCTGGAGGACAATGTTTAATGCAACAGTACAAGGTAAGGAGTATCTGTAGGCTGCCGAGAGGAAGTGCAGCCAAAGCACGTTTGGCTGTACTTCTCCTGTGGATCACGTCAGTGTGTCAGTAAAAACTTGGGCAAGATCGTGACAATGTAGTTGGATCTGCCCACATGCCTGGATCTGCACAGCTTCTCAGAGAGCAGCTGAGAGCCTGAGCCAGCCACTCCCGCCCCCCTTGACAGCCCAGCGCTCCAGTGAGTGTGGGGGGGGGGGGGGCAGAGCAAAGAGCTGCTGACTAATAGTCAGCAGCTTTTTGCCCAGGGAGCAATGAGAACCGAGTGATTGGCACAATTAGATCGCTCGGTTCTCAGTCTTGCAGGCACCGGGGGACAGATGCTGCATCCACCTAGGCATGTATGACTCCGCAAGAAAAAATTATATTTAAACCCATACTTTTTAAAGCTGCTATAGCTGACCACAATCAAGTGATGTTTCAGTGAAGCAAAGATTGCTCATCACACATGACCTTGCCTCAGAGACCGGGAACCTTCTGCTTTGGAAGGCGAGAGGTGATTTGATGCCTGGTGAGATCAGACTGTACTAGAGAGTACCCCCATCACTTATAAGGAAGGAAAAAAGAGGGACCGTCACAGAAGGACTGAAAGACATCACAGCAACATCCATCTCTGTCCGAGGACTTGAACTAAATCACAGCACATGTCCTGCCCTGGGTCTGGTAAGAGACCAACATTGCCCAAGTTAATCTGTTGTGTGCTGGGAACGGTTAGGCTTTCTTCAAGGACACCCAACTGTGCCGGTCAAATTTTTTCCCCGACCATTCACTGCTCAGTGGGATAAAACAGGGACAGTTATAGTAAGTTAATTCAGCTGTGTGAATTACTGACCTCTGAGCAACGTTGCAATACTATTGTTTGCATAATTACACTTGCCAATCCTCTTCTAGAATATTCTTGGCCCATAAAATTCTATGAAATACCTCAAGGTCTGGCAGTAAGGACTGACCGAGAGGTTTGTCCACAAATGACCCTGTGTGCAGAGAAATTACAAAACAATTTCTCGACTCTGCGGGAAGCACTACACAGCATTTAAGAATTAGGGGCCACATTGAGTAAGTGGATCCTTGCCGTAAGTGCAAAGTCTGATTTAAGTTGCTGTGGTATGACCGCTCCCTGCATCCCTCTGCCTCACACATTAAAAATACAGAAAGTAGGATTGTTCAATCCAGGTCTTTTAAAAAGTAACATACATTTTATTGCTAAAGGAAACAAATTCAATTTGCTGGAGACATTTAACGTTTTAATGCCGTGAAAAGAGCAAAACTCTTAGTAGCCATTAAGAGAAATTGGGTGTAAAAAGAAGGTCACGTACCCGCTTCCAGCACATTAAGAACACTCAGACTTTGCCAGCATGAGCATTCAGATATGTAGACGTAAAATGGAACAATGAACGGTTCAACAAACCTCATTCAAGTCCTAGTCAGCAACCAGAAAATTATACAATAACTACCATGCCCTAATGTTTCCTGCATATATTACTAATCACAAACTCACGTAAATAAAGGGTAAAGGTTTCAGCTAGGGCAGTATCAACAAGGATGAAAAGAGGCTTAATACTTGAAAAGTGAATAAAAAAAACTCCATGTTGCTCTGAGCAACCAGATACTTCCTTTCATTCTCTGAACTGAAAAACATGAAAAAGAACCCAGCTGGTGACTAGAGCACAACTGTTTCTTTCAATTTTAGTCATGTGGTCGTAGGATCTTACTTCACCTTCAAGTTAAACCTATAGACTACCACGATAACCCTTTCATTGCTAGCTAAGCTTTCTGCAAACATAAAACCCCATAAAGAACGTCAAACCCAACATTTCAGATATGTGCCTGCGGTACCATGTACTTGTATGAAAAAATATCCTATTCTCTTTGTATTGCATCCTTTGTGTGAAATCCCTGGTGTTCAGTCACTCTGCTTTCCTATTATAAATGGACCACACTAGGTAGAAGAGCAAAGCATAGTCTGTTTTCTAGCTGTGCTGTAACTCAGCCTACTCTCCTCCAATGATCAGACTAGTGCTGACACGCCCTCCTCCCCTGCACAGCCGCTTACTGGGAAGATCAGTGTGCTGCCGATTCTCCTCCCATAGCTCTAAGCTCCATATGCAGCTGAGAACAGAGGGTACGTCATCACAAACAAAAAAGAAAAAAAAAAGTTAATATAAATCTAAAAAACCCATTCACTTCCAGCTAATCTTATGTCCCTCTGCTACAAGGAAACCCTTTCACAGCTAGCCAAGCCTATGTCCCTGGCTTTCAAGAAGTTCCTTCACTGCTAGCCAAGCCTAAAATATTGATGGAGCAGACAGGAGAGTTCAACTAGAACTCTGAGCTCAAAGGTACTGGTTGAAAGCACTCAAACCGATGTTGCTACCTTTTAAATACCCTTTGCACACTTGGGCAGTGCAGAAAGACTAACATAACTTGGTACGATGCAGCGGTATTCATGGTTAACAAAACTCCCAACGCACCCTCTACCAACACACCTGAAGTGCAATGCATGGTAACACCAAATAGTGCAGGTTTAATATTTAGTGTAGTCTGATGTGTTGCCAGCCCATTTCAAATAAATAGGCTGAATTGGCACAACACACCAGACCCCAACAGTGTGCATACCTAGGCTTTTTTTTTTTACCTAGGTCAATGACGGAAATTATTTCCACTGAATTCTAGCAGTTCAATTGTTTTGTCTTTTCACACTAGCTTACTTTTTCTGTACTGCCCATGCCGTTTATTGTTCCAATAAAAAAATAAAAAGGTATGTGTGTGTGTGTATGTGTGCATGTGTGCATGTGTGCATGTGTGCATGTGTGCATGTGTGCATGTGTGCATGTGTGCATGTGTGCATGTGTGCATGTGTGCATGTCTCTTAAATCTTTTTTTTCCCAGCAAGAGCCATTATAAAAAAAAAAAACACTGACACACAAGACATTTTTAAGAACGCTGTAGGGAGTACAGATGTGAAAACATGGATTCGTAAAGCGCTGCGTAAACTGTTGGCGCTATATAAATCATGTATTCTAAAAGAAGCTGTAAAATCTCTAGAAGTAACATGTGTACAGTCTTTGACCATCATCCAAAAGCATGCCCCTAGTCTTGGCACTACCTTCAGCAAGGCTTCAGTCTTGGACCATCTCCTTTAGCATGACCATAGTCTTTGACCATTTCCTGTTGCATGTCTGCTGTCTGGCTCATTTCTGTAGCAGTACATTCACAAAAATATTACATGCAGTATTGATGATGTCGCGATATAACAGGTGGGGGCCCTTTTATCGAGTTGACCACTACAGCACAAGAATCCCAGTTGCTTGTATGGGTTTTAGGATGCATTGCTGGCAAATACTCCACGATCCAATATACCAAGTCCCTAAAGCCAGCCAAAGACTTTTCAAAACTCAGCTGATTTAGCAGGAACCGGCCAAGATTCGAACCACGCATGGGCAGGCTGAAAGAAAGATCAAATCGATCAACTTGGGTACAACCTGCCTTTGGATATGATTATTGCCGGCAGCCGTTAGACGCTGGCAATAATCACTGTGTTCTCCCAGCAGGATTCCCAACCAACACTGACTGTGTTGATGAGGGAAATCGAGCGATTAGTTCCATCTATAGTCAATTTTAGGCCAACTTGCAGCAGAATTTTTTTTTTTGTGTTTAAAAAATGGCAAACTATAGCAAACCAACCAAAATCAACGATGGCAATTCTAGGAAGGGGAAGCCTCTCAGTTTCATTTTTTTTAAGCAGCATAATCTGTTGTATGTATGGTGTGGGGCAGCTCACAGGAAGGGTCAGATTGACTTTTGCAAGCAGTGGTAGTGCACTCAAAGCAACTTGTGTCTTGACAAAGGCAGGCTGTGCCCCCGCCGAAACATTGACATTAACTAAACTGGAAAATGTCTCCTGCTTTAAGGCCTAGATGACTTCAAAATGGTTGTCTGCTGTGCAATAAATTTAGGCTGAGTTTATCAACTGGTAATAAAGCAGACCAGAAGGCAGTATACTAATTTAGTAAAAATGATTGTCCAATTCAGAAAGACCTTCTCTCAGACAGCCATGGATTAGGAGTGCGACCTGTACAAGATAATTGTTGTGGAAACAGTTCATTTTACTTACAGGAATCATCCAGTTGGCCAGATCTCCACTTTTTGACACCTGCATTGCTCCCAGCATTGTCAAATCCACATGACCCCTACAGAACACATACAATTGCAAATTAAAACAATGAACCATGCCAGGGATTGCCAATACAGCTTCAAATGGTGGACAAAAGTCTTTCACATGCCAGCACAAAAAAGGTATTCCAATCTGCAAATTTGTCTACCCATTGTCTATTTGTCTAAATTTGTAAAGCGTTAAAATGTTCTGCATTTTTAGAAGAGACGCAATTAGGTCGAGCTGAAAAAGGAGACCTTGTCTTGTGCCACAGAGTTCAGCCCGGAGTAACCACAAACTTTCCCAATTTGGCAAAAGTTTACATTTTAATATATTTGTGGAATTAACACATTTCCTCAAAACATCTGTTATGCAGCTACAAAAGTAGGAGTTGGGCTGGCTATTCTAATACAGTTGCACAGGCGCCTCATGCACTGAAACTGCCTACTCCGATTTCACTTCACAAGGTCAGCTTCTGATCGTGTGCATTAGAAACTGCAGCAAGTCCGATGGAGACCGGCTTATTTCCTGGCTGGAGGACAACCAGCCATCAGCTAGCCATGTTCTCCCTAACCCCATCATGGAGGCTCAGAATCACATTCATGCAGATACAGATTGCTTAGTAACACCTACTCCTCTAGATTGATATCCCCCATCAAGGCATTTTAATATTTGCAGAACTCCTCCCAAGTGTCAACTTATTGCCTGCTTCAGAGCGGAGATTCTCTGAGGCAAGGTGGTAGGTTGTTTTCTTAATAGTTCGCAATGGCTGAGAAAACTTATAAGCATTCAGTCACAGGAAACTAAAGCTGTGCTCTTTTCAAATTATGACAGTGGGTGTGGGGAGAAGAATCCCACCCAATGTCACAGGGAGAATGGGGTGAGAGCTGCAGTTAGAACATGTCACAAGTGAACTTCTCCTTTAAGCTGGCCAGACCAGCAGAATTTCGATCCATGTATGACAATTGTGGTTGAACAGTAGTCAATCTACCATTCGACTTCTGTTTAACCACCCTGTTGGAAAGATTTCCACTTGTTTAGCACCACAAGCTATAAACTGCAGCGCTGATCAGTGTATTCTGATGGCGGGGAAGTTTCCCCACTGTTTGAATACAAAAAGACACAGTGAGGAGGTCTCCCCAATGTGTGGATGGGAAAAAAAAAAAAATCTTCTTATTTTTTTATAACCCACTGGTTTAACCACTTCCCGACAGCCGTACGACTATATACGGCCGCAGGGTATTTTGTAGGGAATTACAAAGCAGGGTTGTCACCTTTTAGTCTTAAATAAACTTGTAGTTTTCTGGGTTTACTGCTGTCAGCGTTCTATGGTTTGTCCAAACCTTTAAATGGCTCTTGCGGAACAGTCTGGACTGTTAAGGAATAAATAACTGTTCTACAGGCAGGATCAACAAGCTTTAAACATGGTGTTACAGGGGGAGACAGGAAAACAAAACAAACAAACACACATTAATAAGACTCTTATTTTACTCGTAGTTTGCACTTTAGAGGAGGTAGAGAAGCCCTTACCCTCTGATCATAGCAAATGAGTCATCGCTGGAGAAGAATGACGCTCCTGGAAGAATTGTGACTGTCTCTTTACCTGAGAACACAAACAATGATTACTAGATAGATGTGTCCCCATGCAGTGTAAACGAGTCACAAGTGGCTGGTACATTCAAAGAGGTACCTAGGACGTTCTCTGCATGGTTTCTATGCATCTTACATGGTCCCACTGCATTTTACAATCCAATATGCATCCAAGTTACAGCCCATTACTTACTGGGTATAATTTACCAAGGTTTTTTTCTTTTAAATCCACGATAGCCCAATAAACCAGGCTTAGGGGCCTAATAATCCTATGAGTGCAAAGAGTAATGGAATATAAAAAGCAGAGACATAAAGCAGAGATCAGATTAGTGGAAACTGGTTGTTATGGCCTACTGAACCAATATGCTAGAGCAGCCATCTAGAACTTATTGTACTTTATATGAACATCAGGAAAAGGTACTGCATAGTGAAATGAACACATGTATCCTTTTAACCACATAAGCCCCGGACCTTTAGGCAGCTAAATGCCCAGGCCAGGTTTTGCGATTCGGCACTGCGTCGCTTTGACAATTGCGCGGTCATGCGAAGTGGCTCCCAAACAAAATGGGCGTCCTTTTTCCCCACAAATAGAGCTTTCTTTTGGTGGTATTTGATCACCTCTGCGGTTTTTATTTTTTGCGCTATAAACAAAAATAGAGTGACAATTTTGAAAAAAAATGCAATATTTTTTACTTTTTGCTTTAATAAATATCCCCCAAAAACATATATATAAAAAAAAAATTTTTTCGTGACTACGACATTATGGCGGACACTTTTAAATTTAAACATTTAAATTGTTTATTGTGAAAATGACAGTTGCAGTTTGGGAGTTAACCACAGGGGGCGCTGTAGGAGTTAGGGTTCACCTAGTGTGTGTTTACAACTGTAGGGGGGGGTGGCTGTAGGACTGACGTCATCGATCGAGTCTCCCTATAAAAGGGATCACTCGATCGATACGCCGCCACAGTGAAGCACGGGGAAGCCGTGTTTACATACGGCTCTCCCCGTTCTTCAGCTCCGGGGAGCGATCGCGACGGAGCGACTATAAACTAATAGCCGCGCCGTCGTCCCGGATCGCTCACCGAGGTAAGCCGCCCACAGCGGGGGGGGGGTCGCGATCGGACCCGGAACCGCTAGAAGGCAAGGACGTATATATATACACACACGTCCTTCTGCCTGTACGTGCCATTCTGTGGACGTAAATAGGCGTGCGGCGGGCGTTAAGTGGTTAAAGAATTCACCTCAAAAGTATTTTCACAGTTCTTTTATGAAGATATGCACATAACATCCTGGATTATGGGGCTTGTAGGATAATGTTGTGGCATGTGCATTCTGTGATGTGGCTTTTGATGCTTTGAGCTACTGATTGCTTTATTTTAAAGGCCAACCACATGACAAGGGGTAAAAATGACTAGGTAGCGCCTAAGTATATTCCAGTTAAAGGGCCTGTTTACTGAAAATTATTGCATACAGATTCTAGTAGAGCGGACCAGCTCACTGCTGTGTATGTGCAAGGCTGCCACAATAAAGGAGCAATGCAAGGGTATTCCACTGGGTCATCGTTGCATATCTACATAAGCCTTTGGGACCACTATGTCAGGGGATCCCATGGCTGATGGGAACAGTCTACCAAAAAATGGGTGCAGACCCTCTGTATCCCGAATCATATCATGTACTGTATATTGAGTACATTAGTATAGGTTTCTATCAGCTCCCCCACACTTGTTTTCCTGAGAATAATTTCCTAGTGTATTTGTAGTCCATTGCAATAGTGAACTTCTTTTAGAAATTGATTTCTAAGAAAGGTAATGTACATTACCTGCATTGATGAGATCTGGATCCACCTCTTGTTCTGTTGGATAGGGGCCCTAGAGAAATAGCAGTATTTGAACAAAAGTCTATTTTGCACAGCAACATGTAGGATACAAAAGCACGGAATTATCTACACATTTTAACACACTGAATATCAGTGGTATTTGTACACTATAGCAGAAGTATCATGTTCACATGCTGAAGGTAAAATGGTTTATATAGAACACAAGGGAAATGCATTCTAAGCAAGAACTACTATGTTGCAAACTTGGTGAACTTGTGGCCAGGGTATGAAAATTCTAAATATTTATATTTTTAACACACAAATTATATTTAAAGCAAGAGCCCAGTGATCTCTGTAGCTATAGGCACTGTAGGGAAATCCATTCTCCAAGTTTACAGCAGAAACTCTGGTCGTTAAAGTCCTTCAACACAGCCGACTCCCACTCACAGCAGATAGACCTTTTATTCATGAACCCGTCTGCCATTCAAGGAGTGTATATTGCTGGAAGCTAGTATAGCTTCTATGAATGGGGGCTCTAGAGAGGAGAGGCACTTTACTAGTGCCCATGACAGATCCAGCAGCTGTATTTACTCCTGCAGAAACAGAAAATTACCACTCAGGGGGTGCAGAGAACTGAAGACTTCAGCCAAGAGCACGATGGACACTTGTCGTGGAATGTAATGCCACCCCTTGCGATGGAGGATTTATTTTTAAGGGGAAAAAACGTAAGCTTTAAAACCATTCCCTGCTGTATCCAAAAAGCCAATTTGGACATACAGTACCATATGTGTTAATTAACCCATAACTAGATTAAATAGTAATCATTACACCTGACTGAAGTTCAGCTTAAAATTTATTTTGGTAAAGTTACCGTATTTGCCGGTGTATAAGGCGACCGGGCATATAAGACGATCCCCTAATTTAATTTTTTTTTACCTGTCCTCACCGTATACAAGACGACCCCCCTTCCGACGCTTCATATTTCCTCCTTCTGGAGCCATATTCTTCATTCTTGCTGGAGCTAGAGCCATATTCTTCATTCTTGCTGGAGCCAATCATGGGGAGCGATGTATTCTATTAATGAATACAAAAACCTGCTTGGATTGGCAGAGGCTGTAACATCATCTGCCCACGCCTCTCTGACTCTTAAAGCCAATCCGGGCAGGCTACTGTATGTAGCCTGCTCAGATTGGCAGAGGTGGTTACTCCAATCTGAGCAGACTCTATTCATTTGAATACATCGCTCACTGGGATTGGCTAAGCGGTATATACTGTATGTAGACAAAGCTACATCCAGTATCACCGCACATCCAGCAGGCATCCAAGCAGCTGACCCGGCGTATAAGACGACCCCTGCTTTTTGGCCAGTTTTTTTAAGTGTAAAAAGGTAGTCTTATACACCAGCAAATACAGTATTTTGGAGTCCTAAAACATGCAATGCAATTAGCAGTTCGTCCTTCTCTATTTTTTAGCAAGTTCAAAAACATAACGCAAACCCCTATATTACAGTATATATTCTTAAAAGGAGACCAGACTTACCAAGCCAAGGACGCCATTTTCACTCTGAAGGTGAACAGTGATCTCTTTCTTGATAAAGTTGCTGGCTAACATTGGAATACCAATTCCCAAGTTTGCTGTATTATCAGTTAAGGCCAAACAAACAGTTTATACTCAAGAGTACAATAGTTATTCAACACATTTCAGAAATAAAAAGGCTTTACATTTTTGGATTTCTGCCAAGCACATTATAAGTGCATAACATGGTACAGACAGTATTACTCTGCAACTTGGCACAAAATCCCTGGGAAGCCTTGTTGCATACACCAATAATACACACGAGAGGGAATAGTAACAAGGATCGGCGTTTCTTGTTGCCAAGCAAATGCTAACTAAAAACGTGAAAACAAACAATGATCAACTTCTCCAAAGTCAAGCAGTGACTAATGGGCATATTATGGTACATGAGAAGCTCACTGCAATACTTAAATGGTACCCACTACAAATATCTAAAATTAAGAAATGAAGACTAAATGAAGGATCATTCCCGTTCTCTTCCTCTAATGTGCATTAAGACGCTGGGATGTCTGCATGCCAGACCGGTACCCACAGGATTTTCTATCCCCCATCTTTCTTCCCATTGCCTTTTATTCTGTCCAATTTGTATTCCTTGCCCTTTCTCCTAATTGTCCTCATGGTCTAAAATCCCTGCCCTCCTTCATTCTTAAATCTTTTTCTTCCTCTTTTTTGTATTTTATTTTCACTCCAACCTCATGTCTGCTTATTGCCCTTTATAGACCTCCTCTCTCATTTCTTATTTATGGTACTTTATTTACCTTCCCCTGAACAATTTTGCACTAAGTAGGTAATACCCATTACAGTTTTCATAGCAAACGCACACCCAACTAAATACAGTGAGGGAAAGGGCATTTGATCCCCTGCTGATTTTGTTTTGATGTTTGCCCACAGACAAAAGAAAATGGTCTAAATTTTAATGGTAGGTTTAACAGGAAGAGACAGAATAACAAAATCTAGAAAACCATTTATAGTCATAAGTTGATTTGCATTTTATTGAGTGAAATAAGCATTTGATCCCCTATCAGAAAAGTTTCTGGCTCCCAGGTGTATTCTATACAGGACACAAGCTGAGATTTGGAGCACTCTACTAAAGGGAGTGCTCCTAATCATAGCTTGTTACCTTTATAAAGAGACACCTGTCCAGAAAAAGCAAGCAGATTCCAATCTCTCCACCATGGCCAAGACCAAAGAGCTATCCAAGGATGTCAGGGACAAAATTGTAGACCTACACAAGGCTGAAATGGGCTACAAGACCATCGCCAAGCAGCTTGGTGAGAGGGTGACAACAGTTGGTGCGTTTATTCGCAAATGGAAGAAACACAATAACTGTCAATCTCCACCGGTCTAGAGCTCCAGGGATCTCACTTCACTGAGTTGATGTCTTATGTGACCGCTGATCGAGGAGAAGGAATAAGGTATTTAGAAGAATTTTACAAAAAAGGTATACAGTATATACTAGAGGTTATACTAGCAGTGGGGCTGGCAGTGCTTGTGTGCACTGCCTTAACAACCCCTTTAACGACTTGGAGATAATCTGCAAAGAGTAGTGGGACAAACTCCCTCTTGGGATGTGTGCAAACCTGGTGGCCAACTACAAAAAAGGTCTAACCTCTAAATGCCAACAAGGGTTTTACTACCAAGTCATGTCCTTAAAATGCAAATCAATTTATAGCTTTTTTTAAATGCTTTCTCCGGGATTTTTGTTATTCTGTCTCGCACGATTAAACATTTTTACCAGTAAAGTTATAGACTGACCATTTCTTTGTCAGTGGACAAACAAAAAATCAGAAAGGGATCAAATACTTGTTTCCCATCCCTGTATACTGAACTACATTGCTTTTATTAAAGGATGTAAATGTGCCTTCTTAAGCAGCTTCGATCTGCCATACAATTACTGTATGGGGCACTTATCAAATACATAAGGGATGGGAAAGGTGATACATACGAGCTACAGTTAATTAACCGCTTGGTGCACGCAGAAATACGTCTGCAGCATGGCACGGGCAGGCAAAGGGACGTACCTGTACGTCCCCTTTTAACGGTTGTTGCGGGCGCGCCCGCCGCGATCTCCGTGAGAGCCCGCCTGCGGGTCCCGCGGACTCGATCGCCGTGGGCGTCCCCGTGATCATCTCACAGACACAGAACGGGGAGATGTTCGTGTAAACACAACATCTGCCTAGCTGACACTGTCACTGATCGTGTTCCCTGTCATCGGGAATGGGACGTATGCTTTAAAGACAAAATGCTCTTTTTATGTTGCACCCCTATTTAGAGTTTCAGGCTTTGGGGCTGTGAAATGCAACCATTTCAGGTCAACAGTCAAAACCCCAGAGCCTCAAACTGCCATCTCACTTAACTGAATTGTGGAGGCCGATCCCTGAAGCATCCCATTTTCTTTAGAATTTAGCGTGATGTGCGTTGCTCTGCCCAGACAAATGCATCATTTATTCAAAGATCCATTCACACGGATCTGTGAAAGGAAAAGACCACAAGTCCCATCTGCAACTGCAGGAGAGGGACTTCTCAATAAAAACACAAGCCCCTTTAACCCTTTTGCTGCCAGAAGCATTTTTTGCTCACGTTTAAAAAAAAATTGGGCCAGAAGATTACACAAAAACCACAATTATATATTGTCTGAAAGCAGATACCCTAGAGCAGTGGTCTCCAAACTGCGGCCCAGGGGCCAGATGTGGCCCTTTGCTTGATGTTATCCGGCCCTTGGGGTGCTTTTTTATACATTGGCACCAATAATGGGGCATAATTCCTCCCAATTCCTCCCAAGGACGGGGCAGAATTCCTCCCAAGGACGGGGCAGAATTCCTCCCAAGGACGGGGCAGAATTCCTCCCAAGGACGGGGCAGAATTCCTCCCAAGGACGGGGCAGAATTCCTCCCAAGGACGGGGCAGAATTCCTCCCAAGGACGGGGCAGAATTCCTCCCAAGGACGGGGCAGAATTCCTCCCAAGGACGGGGCAGAATTCCTCCCAAGGACGGGGCAGAATTCCTCCCAAGGACGGGGCAGAATTCCTCCCAAGGACGGGGCAGAATTCCTCCCAAGGACGGGGCAGAATTCCTCCCAAGGACGGGGCAGAATTCCTCCCAAGGACGAGGCAGAATTCCTCCCAAGGACGAGGCAGAATTCCTCCCAAGGACGAGGCAGAATTCCTCCCAAGGACGGGGCAGAATTCCTCCCGAGGACGGGGCAGAATTCCTCCCAAGGACGGGGCAGAATTCCTCCCAAGGACGGGGCAGAATTCCTCCCAAGGACGAGGCAGAATTCCTCCCAAGGACGGGGCAGAATTCCTCCCAAGGACGGGGCAGAATTCCTCCCAAGGACGGGGCAGAATTCCTCCCAAGGACGGGGCAGAATTCCTCCCAAGGACACCAATGATGGGGGATTTTTTACTCCGGATGGCCACAGTCTGGCCCCCTTAAAGTCTGGAGGACAGTAATCCGGCTCTTTGTTTAGAAAGTTTGGAGACCCCTGCCCTAGAGAATAAAATGGTGGTAGTTGCAATTGATGTCACACAATATTATTGCAAAGGTCTAGAAAACAAATTTTCACAAAAAAATAAATAAATAAATCTTCTATAATGGATACCATACATTCCATCCTGGAACTCCAGTGCAGCACGCCGGATAATTTTTTCTCTTACAATATCAGATTCCTTTTTGGGTTTAGGTTTTGCGTTTTCAGATTTCCTTAGTGTTAGTCTCTGTAAATAAAAAAAATTTAAATGAAAAACAAAAACACTTTACATAGATCACTCATATACATCATCTGAGAGAAAAAAAAATACAATTTAAACCACTTAATTGGGCACTTAAACACCCTTAATAACCAGACCAATTTTCAGCTTTCGGTGCTCACAGTTTGAACAACAATTACTTAGTCATACAACACTGTACCCAAATGACATTTTTGGCCTTTGTTTTCACACAAATAGAGCTTTTTTTGGTGGTATTTAATCACCACTGGGTTTTTTTATTTTTTGCGCTATAAAAGAAAGACTAAAAAAAAAAAATTTCTTCGTTTTGGTTATAAAATTTAGCAAAATTAGTAATTTTTCTTCAAAAATGTTGGCCAAAATTTATACTGCTACATTACTTTGGTAAAAAATAAGTACAACTTGGTGGATATTATTTGGTCTTTGTGAAAGTTAGGGTCCACAAGCTATGGTGCCAATCTCTGAAAATGTATCACACCTGAAGTACTGACGGCCTCTCATTTCTTAAGACCCTAACATGCCAGAAAAGTACAAATACCCCCTAAATGACCCCTTTTTGGAAAGAATACATTCCATGGCATTTAGAAAGAGGCATGATGAGGTTTTTGAAGTTGTAATTTTTTCCCACAATTCTTTGCAAAATCAAGATTTTTTTTTTTTTTCTTTTCACAAAATTGTCATATTAGGTTATTTCTCTCACACACACACCGCATATGCTTACTACAAAATTACACCCCAAAACACATTCTGCCATTACTTTAGAGCAGGGGTCCTCAAACTACAACGTCTATCCGGCCCGCCAGTGTGATTTACTATTTTTCACAGCCCGCGGACCTCTAGAGGTCCGCGGCCGGCGGAGATAATGTCTCCACCGGCAGCAATTTTCCAGAAGACCACAGACGAGTTATAAACAAGAAGGGAGCCTGACGAGTGGCTACGATAGAAATGGAGCTGCAGGATCGCCCACCCCCGGTCTGTCTGTCATCTGTGACCTGTTGTGGAAAGGGGTGGCGGGTAGGCAGTGCCGCAGCTCAATTTCTATTGTAGTCACTCGGCAGGCTCCCTTCTTGTTTATAACTCGTCTGTGGTCTTCTGGAAAATGGTTACCTCCAATTTGTTCCCCCTCAACCTTCAGTAATGGCGGCGGAGACACTGCTGCTGGGATATAGAAGGGCTCTAATGGGGGGGGGGGGACAGACACCTGAGATGTAAGAAAGCACTCCGCTGGCTGGGGACACCTGACATGTAAGGAAGCACTCCACTGGCTGGGGACACCCGACATGTAAGGAAGCACTCCGCTGGCTGGGGACACCCGACATGTAAGGAAGCACTTCGCTGGCTGGGGACAGCGACACCCGAGATGTAAAGAAGCACTCCACTGGCTTGGGACAGTGACACCTGAGATGTAAGGAAACACTCCGCTGGCTGGGGACATTGACATCCTGGCTCCCACCGATTCTGCATTATGGGGAGTTGAACCATTTAATTTCATATAACAATAGAAATAATGCGCATCCTGATCCCATAACAACCATGATGCCGGGATGATTGAAACACCAACACCAGGTGTTTGGAGTATCTTTATCTGCTGATTGTGAAACTTTCTGGAATACACATATTGCTATTGTGGTTGGGAGAAGACTCATGGGGGGGGGGGGGGGGGGGGGGAATCTTATAGGGGGATCTGTAGGGTGGGGAGTCTGTTATTGGGGGGGCTTTGTGATGGATGACCTTATATGGGAGCTTTTTGATGGGGGGAATCTGATGATGGATCTGTGATGGAGGGGGGGGGGTTCTGTGATGAGGGGAGTCTGAAATACTAATAAGTTTATGTTGATTAAAATAGTTATTTATTTTAAATATTAAACAGTTTTTTTCCTGTTTTTTTTTTTTTGCACTACAAATAAGGTGTGCGTAGGAATTCGTTCATATTTTTTTAAACTATAGTCCGGCCCCCCAACAGTCTGAGGGACCATGAACTGGCCCCCATTTAAAAAGTTTGAAGACCCCTGCTTTAGAGTATGGCGATACCACATGTGTGAGACTTTTACACAGCGTGGCCACATACAGAGGCCCAACATGCAGGGAGCACCTTCAGGCATTCTGGAGCACTCAGGCCAATTCTGACATTTCTCTCCTGCATGTAAAAAATATTTTATTTGCTAAAAAATTACATAGAACCCCAAAACATTATATATATATATTTTTTTTTAAAAAGACCCTAGAGAATACATTAGCGGTCGTTGAAACTTTTTATCTTGCGCGGTATTTGTGCAGCAATTTTTGGAACGCATAAAAAAAAAAAAAGTTATCCCAATGTTTTTGCATAATGTGAAAGATGAAGTTACGCCGAGTAGATAGATACTCAACACTTCACCCTACAAAATTGCACACCCTCGTGGAATGGCACCAAACTTCGCTGCTTAAAAATCCCCATAGGCGACGCTTTAAATATTTGTAGTTACAGAGGAGGTCTAGGGCCAAAATGATTGCTCTCGCTCCAACGTTCTTACCTCATGATACCTCATGTGTGGTTTGAACACCGTTTTTATATGTGGGCAAGACTTGAGTACGAGTTTGCTTCTGCACACGGGGACAGGGGCACGTTGGAAAAATAAATATATTGGTCATTTTACTTTATTTTGACACATTTTTTGACAGGTTCCCCCCCAAAACAGAAACATCCCTTGTAATAGGAATATGGCATGACAGGTCCTCTTTACAGTGAGATATTGGGTCAATAAGACCCCACATCTCACCTCTAGGCTGGGAAGCCAGAAAAAGAAAAAAAAGAAGTATCCTGTCGTTGATCGGGGGGGGGGGGGGGTGACGTCCCCTCTCGCAAGAACGATCAAGCGGCGGAACAGTCGCTCTGATCATTGTTATGGTGTAGGAAATCGCGGACTGAAAAAAAACGATATCTTTATATCCCCACTAAAGTGGAGGTTCACCCTATAAAAAATTTCTAACACTACATCCAGCATCGTGCTGCATATAAAATGACACTGACCTTTATTTTATTTTTTGCCGTAGATATCGTTTAGCCGTGGAATTCACCGCGGCCTCCGGGTAGGGAATCCCGCGGGAGTGGGCGTTCCTATTGTCATGCCAATTGATTGACATGCTAAACGACGGCGCACACAGCGCGTCACGACTTCCCGAAGGAAGCTCGGGTCGGCTCTATTCGGCGCCTGCGCACCGGCGCCAAATACAGCCGAGCATCTTTCGGGAAGTCGTGACGCGCTGTGTGCGCCGTCGTTTAGCATGTCAATCAATTGGCATGACAATAGGAACGCCCACTCCCGCGGGATTCCCTACCCGGAGGCCGCGGTGAATTCCACGGCTAAACGATATCTACGGCAAAAAAAAAAATAAAGGTCAGTGTCATTTTATATGCAGCACGGTGCTGGATGTAGTGTTAGACATTTTTTATAGGGTGAACCTCCACTTTAAGATATCCCCGCACAAAGTCAAGAATGTCATATGACGGCCGGCGGGCAGAAAGTGGTTAAAACGCATTTATTTTATTTTTTTACGCAAAGTTGTCCATTTATACAACACATAGCATGTACATACCAAAAATTACACCTCAAAATAGTTTCTCCTACTCCTGAGTACAGCGATACCACATGTGTGAGACTTCCACAGCCTGGCCACATACAGAGGCCAAGTATAACCGGGTATCGCAGAGTATTGCAGGGATGGCTGAGCAGGGATGGATGGATCTCGCCCCCTCTCACTGTACCGATCAGTTTGTTTACAAGTGATCGCTCTGTCATTTGACGGCCATTTACCGTGATCTGTGATGCGCCGGGTCCTCTGGGGGCGCAATTCTGGGAGGACGTTATACAAAGTCCTCCAAGAGTGAAGGAACCGCCCTGTAGCCGGTAAAGGTAAACTTTTTTGGAACTGCAGAGTGCAAAATCTGGTGCAGCTCTGCACAAAAGCCAAATCGGCTTCCAGGTTGTTGTTTTTTTGGTCGTCAAAAAAAAGAAGGTCAAGCTCTACTTGTTCGCATCGTCCCCCCCACTGCCACATTTTGCACTTTTAGGGGCAGGTTACCTGGGTTTTGACAGGTACTCTCTCCCAAGTAAGATCACACAGTGGGGAAAACAAGGAAAGCAACAGTAACCTACATAGGCATACTTACCAACAGCCCCGATTTTCCCGGGACCCTAGTCCTGATCTTTTGCGCTCTGCTTTTGTCCCGGGAATCAGGACGGTTTTTGGCAAAGTTACAGTGGGGTACAAAAATATAGCCCCCGCCGCGAGGTCTCTTTCCTTGTGCTTTCAGTGGAGAGGGGAGGGGCCTCTGATCCGTGCAGCCAATCGGCTTTTCTTCAGTGTACAAGTAGACAATACTCTTGCAAACTGAAAACGATTGGCTGCACGGATCAGAGGCCCCTCCCCTCTCCACTGAACACACAAGGAAAAGTGGGAAATCATGGCACTGCCGCTAACCCCTCTGTCCTATGTGTCCGACGAGAGGGGGCACCTGATGTTAGGGGGGGGCACCTGATGGCAGGTCGGACTCTGCTGGGGGCACCCACTGGTTCTGCATTATGGCGAGTTAAACAATTTCATTTTAGGTTACACTGTAATAGAAATAACTATGATGCAGGGATGATTGAAGCGCCAACACCAGGTATTTGGCGTATCTTTATCTGACGATTGTTAAAACTTTCTGAAATGCATATATTGCTATTGTGGTGTAGGATCTGGGCCTGCTGTCCCCTATCCCTCCAATTCCTTCTCGCTCCTCATCTCCCCTCCATCTCACCTTCTCTCGTTCTTCGCAGACTAATCACACCCCATTTGAGCCACACCTTTAAGCCGCATCCAACATTGTGCTTAAACCACGCCCATTATGTGCCGTCTTTTATTTTCCTGCTATGCCTACAAATGAATGCCCTGCGCCCCAATTATAAAAATAATCCACCTACAGGAAAAAAAAAGTGTTCCTATACATTTTTTTTTTTTTTTACAATGTTGGCAACTATGCATGTTTTCCCTATTAAAGCAAAACTTGTTAACCACTTGGACTCAAAATACAGCCATTAACTGCATCAGGAAGAGGTTCATGTTGGGCCACAGGATGCATGGGGAGTAGTTTAAGAGTCCCGATGTCTTCCCATAACCAGCCCTGAGGCAAGACTTGGCTAGGGTAAAAGAGAAAGGGTTTATTAACGTTTTGCAGGTATGCAGACAAGGCACAGGGAAGAACATGCTACAAGTTATATTTCCACAGCAGCTGGAGAGATACAGGCTGATCAATGTTGCTGCTGGACTAGAAGACAAACATCAAGCTGTGCTTTCATCAAGTGGACTGGCCATGAACTTTGTGTTTGATGGTACCTGAAAATGATTGGAAATTGAAACTCATGGAACAGAGATCACAAGGCGAGCAATAGGCACTCTATGGCAGCAAAAAAAATAATGAGTGAGAATCCCGTACACTGATCTGAGCTGTTCATTCTTTGTTACAAGTCTTTTCTTGTTGTGTAATGGACATTTTTTTCCAATGACCGATATGTACTTGTGAATTACTTCTGAGTGTGTTGCGGTTTCGGGTTTAATAAAAGATATTGAAGTACTAGAGTAAAATAGACTGCTGGAGTGAGTGCACGGTAAAAAAAAAAACAAAAAAAAAAAAACACAAACACACACACACACACACACACACACACACCAGGGATATTTCCCCCGATTAGGATGGTTACTCAATTCCTTGCCTCAGCCCTTTCAAAAAAAATTCAGTCCCTTTAACACACCAGGTTGAGCGTACAACCATACATCACAGGAACTCACTCAAGGTAATACTTAGCACCCAGTAGTAGTGCCATGTCAAAGAAAACTGGTACAAAACCAGGTAGTAAAGGCATACTTAATATACTGTCACCCAATGTGGTTGGTAACTAGGCAAGCATAAAACGGATTAACAATGGTAATAACACAATTTACCACACAAAGTGGCTAACAGGAAGTACTAAGCATAAGATGACATTTGGCCGTCCAGATCATCATAAATTGTAGCAAGTTCATCTCAAGTGTGGCAGTGAGCTGTAATAAAGTTTATTCTACTTTGCTTGAACTATACTGCCAGAGTGCATTCATGGCAGTGATGCTAGTCTTAGACTGACTGGGTAAGCACTGTCCAAAGGAAAATAAGGATGGTAGCGGAGGGGTCAGGGGAACAAAAGGGTGCTTGTAGAATTATTACGTGAGGGGCAGTCCTTTGAGATGTTCTTCTGCCAGCTATCGTTTTAGCCCTTTAAGAGCGTTGGTGAACTTAACGAAAGTCCTAACTAATGTGAATGCAATATAGGTATGGTATAGTCTCGACACAGGTGCAAGTTAGGTGTACTTCAGATGTGGTAAAAGTGCAGTGTAATGTGGAATTGGGTTCTTATAGGTGCTGTCTAGGCTTTGGAATAAGTGTGGTAAAGGGTGCAGTATGGATTGGGTACACTTACCAAGTGGCTTAGTGGACAGTTAGAGCTCAGCCCCTGCTAGCAGTATCAGCAAAGAGCGGATAGCCTGTGCTTGAAAACAAGCACTACTTGGTCAGAAATTTTGTGGACACCTGCCCATAACACCTACATATGAGCTTGTTGAACATCCAACTCTAAAACCATCATCATGGACCCCTTTTGAGACTTCAACAGCCTCCTCTAACAATGCTCATTACTTAACTTTTGTGAATTTTAATCAAAGGAGCATTTGTAAGGTCAGGTACTCCCTTTTGGGATGAGTATTTGTCTTGTTGCAATTCACCCTTAAAATGTTCAGTAGAGTTAGGTTAGGGCTCTGTGCAGGCCACGCCATCTCCACATTGATCTCACAAACCATGTCTTATCTATGCTGCGTTAATGCACAGTCTTGTGGAAACAGAAAAGAGCCTTCGCCAACCTGTTGCCACAAGGCTGGAAAGCAATCTCTGTAAATGCATGTACACAATTCAGAGGGGTAGTCACATACACACGCCCCCCTGAAGACGTTATTCTAAAGAAACGTACGTCGGAGCTGGTCCTGTGACGTCCTCCCGTCCTGTGAGCTGACAGCTAGGATCTCGTGGGGGAGCTACGGCGGTGGCGTTCCACTCCCTGAACCCAATTTCGAACCGCAGATTGGCGGTGACAAGTCTGCAGCCCCAGTGCCGGGTAGGCACCTTTTAAAGAGGCCATTTGGCTTTCCCTGTTTATTGTTCAATTTTAATAAATGTTATTACGCTATTGGATTCTCCTGGTTCTCTCTTGCATATTTATCCTAATTGGAACGCCTGGAGCTGAGGTGCATTCATATCTTCCATGTCATCATGTGTGCAGGCACAATCCTGCTAAAGTTTATGTGACTATCTTTTTAATTAAAGTGTTCAACCAGTTCTGGTAAGCGCATTTAAGTTACAACACACCTTGGGTGTAAGAAGATACAAATTCGGTGGCGGCACTCTCTATTTCTCTTCATTTAGGAAGATCACAGCAGATTGAGAAGATTTTACTATCTTTCATGCATATTGGGACTTGATTCATATGTTTTTTTCCTTAACACAGTGGACTCTAGTGTTTGTGTCCTTTATCTTGCAGAGCCATCTGCAATTTTTTGCACATTATTTGGAATCATTATTTAATTTTTTTCAACACAGTAATCCAAGTGATTGGTTTTTCACAGAAAGTACAGAGCCGTCTGCAAATGTATTGACTTTGTTGTAGATTATTTATTTGTCATACACTATATGTGGCAACTGTTTATCACTATGTATGTGTGTGGTATAGCGCCCTCTATCCTTATTCTCAACATACACACATATATACAAAAATAAATATATTTATTTTAGTTAGTAGGCATGATGGTCATGTGTCCATAAACGTTCAGCCATATAGTGCATCTATAAGTGAGTTGGCTTCTGCCTAACTTAGCCAGAAGATCTGTCTGTGCTACGAAACAACCATCTCCATGTAAGCAGAAACCAAAGTGTCTAAACCGGCATATGCATGAACATTTACTAAAAAGTGTCCCCTTTTTGGCTACATTTTGTACAAATACAAAAAAAAAAAAAAAACATTTTTACACAAGCAGACAGACAAGCAAAATGTACCTCTATTCTCTTTTGATAGCTCTCGCCTTGAATAATCCTATCAACATAAATACTGGGAATGTGGATGTCTTCTGGAGCAAAGGTACCGGTTTCAACAATTTCTTCAACCTGTTTAAGAGGGGAAAATGGGCAATATAAGTACTAGCGTCGGTACAGCCAAACTTGTAATGCTTTTTGAACACAAACAAACAATATTAGGATTGTCAATCATCCACAACAATTCTATTACTATGGTAACAGCAAGCCATTAGGACAAAGAAAGGTACATGGGCTCCATTCAGCCCGAGCTTTAGAAGCAAGGGCACATCACTAGAAGTGTAGGTTACCAAGGAAATCCATACAACATGTGCATTGTGGAGTGCTGCAATCCATGTGGGGCAGTGTTGCCTTAGTGAGCTGAGTTGCCATTCAAATTTAAGGGACAACACATAACGTGCACCGCAGTGACCAGTGCAATGAGAAAAAACAAACAAAAAAACACAAACCTATTGCAAACCTGTGCATGTAAAAATACAGAGGCCGCCATTGCTAGGCAACATACAATTTTCAGAATGTCAGCAGTCCCTGCCTTAAATTCTTCATTACAGACCCAGAACAGACATACAGATCATGAAAGCTAGAATTCCTGATAGTTAGATATGTGAAGTACTGAATCCATTTAATCAGAATAGCAGTCAGGCCACTACAGATCTGCTTTAGAAGGAAACTCTCATATTGACCATCGCCGGTTAAAGCCAAATTCTCTTTGGTAGATAAATCTTCATCAGAATGGTTTTCAAGTTCTGGTAAAGAGGTCAGTTGTAAAGGCTGCAGAGGTGTACGCTTTCCTGAAACCAGCACTGCTAAAGCTGGCCATACATTATATAATCTGGAGTGAAAGTTCCAGCTTTACAGACTAGATTTACTACTGAGCTGAAGCCAGCTACATAAAGTTATAACATATGGGCTTGATTTTCTAAAGCTGGGATGTGCAAAACCTGGTGCAGCTTCTTAGATCATCTTGTTTAGTTATGCAAAAAAAAAAAAAAAAAAAACTTTGGGAGGTTAATTGGTTTCTATGTAGCATTGCTCCAGATTTTGCACTCTCCAGTTTTAGTAAATCAACCCCGTTATCTTGTCATCAAAAATTAGATGTAGCGTTGCAGATAACACCAACATAAATAAGCACACATGTTCTGGCATTTATGTGTGTAAATCACTAGTGTCGCAAATTCCCATCTGTCCTTACCTAAAAACAAAAATGTATTGCCTTAGAGTAGGTACATGGTTAAAACACTTTTTTTGGTGGCCATTTGTTGCAAGAGTTTTAGCTGTAAAAAAATTAATTTGCAACTGCCAAACGAATTATACATATGCCCTGCAATGGAGAATGAAGTCATTTACAACCTTAATCCCCTTGCCATCTCCTAGCAGCACTGAATGGATGGAAGTGTAGTATTAAAAAAAAAAAAAAAAAAAAAAAAAAAAAACATTAAACCTGTACAAAGCTTAGTTTCAGAAAATATTGCACAGGTCACACAAACATGTACATTGTATGCATCTTCACACTCAAAACAAAGAACATTTAAGAAAATTAAGTGTTCTCTAAAAGGGGCGCCTGTGCTGAGTGAGCACCTCCCTGTGTTCCCCAAGCAGCAAGGTAGCCGCTTGGCATAGGACCCATAAGCCAACAGCAATCGCTTTAGTAGCAATGTCCAATAGCCATTTCCAGCTTCCATGGAATTTGGCCAGGTGTGGCACATACTGTACAACATACTTACACTGGTTCAAAGTTTGACTTATGCAACTATGAAAAAATAGCCATCGCTCGAAATCTGCTTCAACGTATGTCAGAGCAAAGAACAAAAAATATATATGATTAGTACATCAGTGTCATATCAAAACTGACAAAGGTCCTTGGAGTGTTGATTTCCAAAGACATTTTTCAAAAGGCAATTGCATCAAGGATATTCTAAGCTTGTGAACAATGATACAGGGGGGATGTTCAACCAAAACCTGAAGCGAAACCTATTTTAAATTGAAACATTTTTCGGTTTGCAATTGCAGACAAAAAAAAAAAACAAAAAAAAAAAACACACGTTTAACTGGGAAAGACAAAATCTTAGTATCTAGACAGCAAGAAAATGACACTCTTAGACAATGCAAGGACAGCTGTATATGCTAAGCCAGTGGTTCTCAACCTCAGTCCACAAGTACCAACAACAGGCCATGTTTGCAGGTTTTCTTTTATCTTGCACGGGTGCTTTAAAATCAGAGTCAATGGCTTGGTATTTTGGACAGCCATTTTATCTAAGAGAAATTCCCAAAACATGGCCTGTTGGGGGTACTGGAGGACTGAGGTTGAGAACCACTGGTCAAATCATTGAGAAATGCCAAACGCAAATGGTTCAATAATGATAGTTTCTGGAACTTTTCTACAAGCAATTTAAAAAACAAAGATCGAATGGAAGCAAAACTATTAAAATATTTTCACTATTTAAAAGTACTTTAAAAAGATAAAAATATCACAGATAATGTTATCCACAGAGGACTTCACCTATGAACACCAGGAGGATAACCGATTAACCTGGGATAGAAACCATTAATGTTCCAGAGAGGGTTGAGTTTAATAAATCAAACTTTATTTCCAGAAGACCTAAAATAGGAATTCCAAGTCTTAGAGCGCCATCTGGTAGACAGGTACAGTGAATGCTTAAACATTGGGTTATCTTAGAGAAGTACCTTCTAATCAGATGTGGGTAAATATCCTGAGCTACACCCTCTAGGCTAGTCTAGTCGAGGGAATTTTGGAAAGAAAGGGAAAATTCACTCCATCTTCATCACTCCACTTAACAGACCATCTTGGTCACGGTCTTCCAAAAAGATGACCTTTCGATCCAAGGCTGTGTCCATCGATCTCCCTGAAAGCCCTTTGCACATCCTCTACAGGTCTTTAGAGAAGCACCCCTGTGAATACCCGAGTGGTTCCATACGCCTTAATAAAATTTAAAAAAAGGTAAAGTATACTTTAAGAACTGCTTTGCTAAATTTTCCTCTCACTTCTGAAGAGAACTCACAATTTCTGGTCTTGAAGTAAAACTATAGGCAAAAACATTTTTCTTCATTTTGGATAGAGTAAGGGAAGGTTTTACCTAATATTTAATTTCCCTTCTTTTCCCACAGCCAAATGGGAAACGAAAGGAAATCCCTGCAAATTCAGGGAATTCCTCGGAGACCTGCAGGTCACCAGAACGGAAGATTTCCCCTCCATTACTTTTCTGGGGACAATACAAAATTTGGGATTTTACTTTCAATGATAATGGTAAACAGGACAAACAGAAGGTGAATCTCTGTGTATACATCCACCTGTTCGATTATAGTCTCTATAGTCACATGGGCTGCTCAGATGTGATTGGGAGGAAATGCTCAGTTTTCATTGTATTTTCTACCCTGAGCATGCACACTAGCTGCCAACACTGTTCTGTAAAATCCCCAACTGCAGTGGGGAGATGAACAGGAGGGGGAGATAGAAAACAGCAGTTTTTTGCAGAATACAGAAAACAAATCCCTTAGTGACCGAGTATGAAGAGCATGTAATGCACCATTTGATAGTTTTTAATCTTAAAGTGTTAAACCCACATTTATCGCGTAAAATTTCCCATCACATTTTTTTGTGGCAACTGCCTAGTTACCTTTTGCAAAAATACTAAGCCCCAGCCCCATCAAATCTACACAACATGAAAGACTAAAATGTATTTGTAGTCCCAAGATAAAAACTAAGAGGGCCATTTTAGTAAATTAATAGAGATGGGGTTGTTCCAGGCATCGCACTTCCTGAAGGAGGGGGCCCGGACTACTCGACAGGAGATGATATCAGGTGAGCTACCCTATCAACTTGATTTTTGGCGGTCTTTACAATTACAACATTATTTTAACACCTTGAAATCCCCAGCTAGTTACGCACAAACTTTGACAAGGTTTAATAGGTACTGCAGCGGGGGAGGGACCCTACGGCACCCTTTATCGAGAATTAGAGAGTTACTGAACACCCCAACAGAGGAGTTTCAGATACCCTTCTTCCATAAATGGGAGCGTGAACTGGGGAGACCTTTTACAGATGAACAAAAGAACAAAATAATTCGGAATATTTTTGAAACATCCATGTGTGTAAAGACACAAGAGATGAATTACAAAGTCCTGTCACAGTGGTACCGGACACCGGAGGTATTGAACAAGTGCTATCCAGACATGGTAGATAGATGCTGGAGGTGTGGGAAGAGGGGAGGAACCCTAATGCATATTTTCTGGGCCTGCCCTAAGATTTTAAACTATTGGGGAAGGGTCCGGGAAATAACAGAGATTTAGTGGGACGCAGCTACCAGACGAATGGTCTTTTTATCTGTTGCAAGATACAGAGATGTCAGCGAGACGATATAAGAGAACAATGACCTGCCATCTTTTAAATGCTGCCCGAGCATGTATACCAGGGACGTGGAAGCAGACATCCCCTCCAACTATAAGGATGTGGCTTAATAGAGTTGAAAATCTGAATAGAATGGAGGATTTGGTTTGGACCTCAAGGCAAAAACGGAAGGTATATTTAGAAATATGGGCAGAGTGGAACACATTTAGATATTCGGAGGAGGGAAAGGCCTTGATGGACGCGGATTGAGGGAGGGGTGGACGGGGGGGGGGGACCTGATGGGGGGAGGAATTATGAGCTTTTTCTTCTTTTTGTATTTTTTGCCTCTTTTTTTTTTTTTTTTTTTTTTTTTTTGTGTTTGTTTTGTTTAGTTTGGGGGGGGTTATAGGGGAGGTAAGGCAGGAGGAACAGATTAGGTGCCCCAAGCCCGACGGGATATGGATCTCCCGTCGGACAGGTGGCAAAAGGGAAGGAGGGCAAAATGGTATTAGGGGAGCGGATCAACAAAGTAGATTTGGGGTAGCAGGGAAGGAACAAGTATAGGAAGAGAGATAAAGAGATTTTTAATACAGCTTACCTGTAAAATCTTTTTCTTGGAGTACATCACGGGACACAGAGCGGCATTCATTACTATATGGGTTATATGGAGTACCTTCAGGTGATGGACACTGGCAATCTCAAACAGGAAATGCCCCTCCCTATATAACCCCCTCCCATAGGAGGAGTACCTCAGTTTTGTAGCAAGCAGTATGCCTCCCAAAATGGTCCTCAAAAGAGGGGTGGGAGCTCTGTGTCCCGTGATGTACTCCAAGAAAAAGATTTTACAGGTAAGCTGTATTAAAAATCTCTTTTTCTTTATCGTTACATCACGGGACACAGAGCGGCATTCATTACTATATGGGATGTCCCAAAGCAATGCTTACAATGAGGGGAGGGAGAACATCTCCAAGACAAAAGGATTTAATTTAGAGAATACTCAAATCATAATAAATCCAACTTAGTTGAGAAAAATAATCTTAAATTTTAATTTTAACTCAAAAAAGAGGAGCCCCCGGAATCCGAGGGTCTCAAACTGCAGCCTGCAGCACTGCCTGCCCAAAGGCTGTATCAGAATTCCTTCTTACGTCCAACTGGTAGAATTTTGTAAACGTGTGGACAGAAGACCAGGTTGCCGCCTTGCAAACTAGAGCCATAGTGATCTGGTGGTGTGCTGCCCAGGAGGCGCCCATGGCCCTAGTAGAATGAGCCTTTAATGATACTGGAGGAGGCAACCCTTTCAAGCCGTAGGCCTGAGTGATTAATTGCTTAATCCACCTAGAAATGGTGGACTTTGCAGCTGCCTGCCCCTTCTTGGGCCCATCCGGTAATATGAACAGCACATCTGTTTTCCGGATCTTCTTTGTAGCTTTAAGATAGGCCTTCATGGCCCTGACGATATCCAAGGTATGCAGCAACCCTTCCTTTCTGGAAGTAGGTTTAGGGAAGAAGGATGGTAATACCAAATCCTGGTTCAAATGAAAACTGGATATAACCTTCGGTAGGAAGGAAGGATGAGGGCGGAGAACGACCCTGTCCTTATGAAAAATAAGATATGGTTCCTTACAGGATAAGGCCGCCAGGTCCGATACTCTTCTTGCGGAAACTATGGCGACCAAAAATACTAACTTCATTGTCAGTAAAACCAAAGGAATTTCAGCCAACGGCTCAAACGGTTGTTTCTGTAAACTTGACAGAACAAGGTTTAAATCCCACGGGCAAAGCGGGGATCTAACTGGAGGTTTAATACGCAAGACCCCTTGAAGGAAGGTCTTAACCAGCGAGTGGGTGGCCAGCGGCCGCTGAAACCACACTGACAGAGCAGAAATCTGTCCTTTGATTGTGCTTAATGCCAATCCTTTATCCACTCCTAGCTGGAGAAAACTTAAAACTATCAATGGTGAATTTGCGAGGAAGCCATAGCTTGGACTCACACCAGCCTACATAGGCCTTCCAGACCCTGTGATAAATCACCCTAGAGACCGGTTTCCTGGCTCTGATTAGGGTAGAGATTACTTTCTGAGACAGACCTCTACCCCTGAGAATCAGGGATTCAGCTTCCAGGCCGTCAAATTTAGATGCCGTAAGGCAGGGTGGAGGATCGGACCTTGCGATAGCAGGTCTGGCCGTAGAGGAAGAGTCCAAGGGTCTCCCACTACCATCCCTAAGATTAGTGAGTACCATGCCCTTCTGGGCCATGCTGGAGCTACCAGGATGACTGGTATGTGCTCCACCCTGATCCTGCGCAGCAGGCGGGGTAGTAACTGAAGCGGGGGAAACGCATAAAGAAGTTTGAACTGATGCCAAGGGCAAACCAGCGCATCGGTTCCGCAGGCCATCGGATCCCTTGAGCGGGACATGAACCTGTCTAGCTTCTTGTTGAGTCTCGATGCCATGACATCCACGTCCGGCACTCCCCATCTTTGGCAGAGTGCTTGAAAGATTTGTGGATGCAGAGACCATTCCCCCGGCCATAGAGTCTGGCGGCTTAAGAAGTCCGCCTGAAAGTTGTCCACTCCGGGAATGAATATTGCCGATATGCAGGGCACATGAGCCTCTGCCCATAGGAGAATCAAGCTCACCTCTCTCTGAGCGGCTTGACTCCTGGTTCCCCCTTGGTGATTTATGTATGCCACGGCCGTGGCATTGTCTGATTGAATTCTCACCGGGAACCCCTGCAATTTTGACGTCCAAGCCCTGAGGGCTAGTCGAGCAGCTCTGAGCTCCAAGATGTTGATGGGCAACTGCTCCTCTAGCTTTGCCCAAGTACCTTGGCGAGTGCAACCATCCAAAATTGCTCCCCAGCCTGTCAGGTTGGCGTCTGTGGTCACTATCTTCCAAGCCACTGGGCTGAAAGATCTCCCCTTCAGTAGGTTCTGAGGGTCTAACCACCAACACAGACTTTGTCGGACTCTTGATGAGAGCGGCAACGGGATATCCAAGGCCTGTGGCCTTCTGCTCCATGCTGACAGGATGGCTGCCTGCAGGATGCGAGTGTGACTCTGGGCGTATGGTACCACCTCGAATGTGGCCACCATCTTGCCTAGTAACCTCATACATAGGCGAATAGTCGGTTCCTTTTTGCTTAGAACCAGTAGGATTCATTCCTTGATGGCTTTGACCTTCCTCAGAGGTAGAAACACTCTGTTGTTCTGTGTCTAATCTCATGCCGAGATATTCCAACTGCCTTGTGGGCAGGAAAGCTGACTTTTCTCGATTTAGGACCCAGCCGAACTTCGAGGTATTGGACCGTGAGGGCCACTGCTCGCTCCAAGCCGGGAGACGAGTGATCTATAACTAGGAGGTCGTCCAGGTATGCTAGGATCGTGACCCCTTGGATCCTTAGTTTGGCTAGGATTGGAGCTAGGACCTTCGTGAACACCCAGGGGGCCGTAGCCAACCCGAAGGGAAGCGCCACGAATTGGAAGTGACGCGAAGCCACCATGAAGCGTAGATATTTTTGATGTGGCTGATAAATTGGAACATGAAGGTAGGCATCCTTTATGTCTATGGACGCCATGAAGTCGTCCTTTTGGAGTGTGGCAGCTGCTGACCGCACGGATTCCATCCAAAATGAGCGGATCTTTAGGTATGCATTTACCATCTTTAGGTCCAAAATTGGCCTGACATCTCCATTGGACTTCGGGATGATGAATAGGTTGGAGTAGAAACCTAGTCCCTGTTCCAGGACTGGTACCTCTACTATTACTTCCTGGGAAAGTAGATGATCTAATGCCGACATTAATGCGGCTCCTTTCTCCGGATCGTTTGGAATCCTCGACTCCTGGAAATGAGGAGGAGGAAACTTTAGGAAATCTAATTTGTAGCCCTTGGCCACGGAAGACCGTACCCACTCGTCGGGAATGCTGGCTTCCCAAACCTCTGAAAAGAGTCGCAGCCTTCCCCCCACCTTCGTGGGTGGGGGCGCCCCTTCATAAGGGCTTGGGGGCTGGTTTTGCTGGTTTGCGAAACCACTGCTTTCTGCCTCTAGCAGCCTGTCCTTGAGACTTGCTGTTGAAGCCGAAGTTTGCTTTCGCAGGAGGCCGTCGATACTGTTTGGCATTAGAGGGCCCCTGCCCAGGGGAGTACTGTCGTTTAAACGCAGGCCCCTGAAACTTCTTCTTAGTTGGCAAGAGAGTACTTTTGCAGTTTGAAATGGTGTGTATGTATTTATCTAGGTCTTCTCCGAAGAGTCGTCCTCCATAGAAGGGAAACCCTACCAGGAGCTTCTTGCATGGGGGCTCGGCCTCCCAGCTCTTTAACCATAAGAGTCTTCTCATATTTATAAGGGATAACGATAAACGTGACGCTTGCTGGATAGAATCCTTAATTGCGTCTACTGTAAAACATATGGCCCTAGGGACATCCGAAAATTCTTCTGCCTGCTGGGCAGGAATAAGTTTAAGCATCTGCTTAATTTGATCCGATAATGCTTGAGCAACCCCAATCGCAGCCACAGCTGGCTGTACTACTGCCCCTGCCGTAGTGAAGGAGTTCTTAAGTAGTGCTTCCAAGCGTTTATCAACTGGATCCTTGAATACCTGTATGTTTTCTACAGGGCATGTTAACGACTTGTTAACACATGAGATGGCTGCGTCCACTGCAGGAGTAGCCCATTTCTTGGAAAATTTATCTTCCATAGGATATAGGGCAGAGAATCTTTTAGGTGGTAAGAAGATTTTATCTGGCTTGTTCCAATCTTGGAACAAAACTCCCTCTAATAGAGGGTGGATCGGAAATACTGCATTGCTTTGAGGCGCCCTCAGTGAGCCCAAAGCTGAAACCGTCGATACCTGGAGATCTGGTACTGGCAAGTTGAATGCATTTATGGACCAAGTCCGTTAAGGCTTGAATCCACCAGCCCTCCCCTTGGGAGACTGCGCCAGACTCCTCTGTATCCGGATCTTCGATCCCTGAACCTACTTGGTCCTTGTCCAAGAGATCGTCCAATTCCCCTGAGGAAAGGACCTCCTCTTCTGAGGGTCCACGCTCGGGCGACGGAGATCTAATCCGTTTACTGCCCCGCATAGCTGTGGCTATCATTTTTCCCATTCTTTTCTCCATCTCTCTTAAAGAGGTGAGTAATACCTCGTCCGTGACCATCTTAGGGTTGGACTGACCTGCGCCAGCTCCAACCCCAGCCCGATGGCCCCAAGGTTCCCTGTGGGGAAAGCAGCGGCATAGCTTTGTCCGAGACCTCAGACTCTCTGGGGGAATCCCCACCTCTTGTACCCTCTGACCCGGATGCCATGGTACAATACCGAGGTACACCTGCTACCTACTGGTACTTGGAACTATAAAAGTTAATTGCCCAAACACCTGTTTGGGGGATAAAAAATGCTTCCTCTCCCCTAGATGACTTTTTTTTTTTTTTTTTTGTTTCAAATCCAGGAAAGAAAAATCATTCTGTCCCCCTGAGTAGTATTGCAAGAAAAACTATGAGATGGAAAGAAACAGCCTATTTCTAGGCTTGAAAACAGTCTTCTGAAGACTGCAATATTCTTTTTGGCCACTGTGTGTCCTCGGCGCCCCGTGCTGCCGCTCTGGTCTTTCCTCCCCAGTTCCAATGTATCGAATGCTGTTTGGAACGAAAAGGAAGGGCCGCCCCTTCCTTAAACCACTGACCCGCCCTTCCCCCCTCAGCTAAACGGCGCGAATTGCGCCTATAACACGTGAACGCGCGCGCGCCCGCCGATAGGGGGGGGGGTTGGGGGGAAGGGAGCCTCTCTGCTCCAGCTGGAACCACGAGGAGGTCAGCGTTTTGCCTGCTTTGCAGGCTCTGAGGAGGAAGACTGATGGAGCATCGCCTGGAGGCTTGCAGGTAAGCATAGCTCTCTGACACACACATACACTTTATATTACACAGGCCCTACTCAAATGCTTTTCCAACACTACAAGGGAGGTCACTTCTTATGGGGAAAAAATACACATAGAGCCATCCTATCATTAAGATATGTGACTAGTTTGCCAGATGCAGCGCATAACTTTAGGCATGTCCCCTGTGACCCCCCAGAAAAAACCTGCTAAGAACCAAGTTCCGCAAGTTTTCCCCTCACTTACCTGCTCCATGCCGCAGGACCTTGCCAAGCAAGAGGCCCAATCTTCCCCCATCTCCGTGGGGATGTCTAGACCTTCAGGCCCTGGGTTCCTATGAAGGATCCACTGTCCTGGGCCCATATAGCACTCTGGCAACAGAAACATTAGGCACCCAAAGGTTTCTAAGTTCTGGGCCCAGGGTCCAGCTCTCTAAAAAGAAAAGCATTATGGGCTATACCCCAAGGGTTTGGGGTCCGGTTACTGACCACTTTAGCGCTGAGGCCTTTGGACAGAACCGGTTAGCTCACCTAATCCCAAGGATGCGGAGGCAAGCTAAACCATGACCAACACCTAAGACACTGGCGTAAAAAACTGAGGTACTCCTCCTATGGGAGGGGGTTATATAGGGAGGGGCATTTCCTGTTTGAGATTGCCAGTGTCCATCACCTGAAGGTACTCCATATAACCCATATAGTAATGAATGCCGCTCTGTGTCCCGTGATGTAACGATAAAGAAAATGTAACATATTATGAGCCTCTTTTCTTCCCCCAAAAGAGATCCACTTCCCCTTTACTTTTTGTTTTTACTTTTATTATATGAATTGTTATGAAGATAATACTGTTACTTATGTATCGACTGATTTAAACCAGAGGAATGCCTCCTAGGTTTCTGTATACTCTTGCTTTGCTAAAAAAACAATAAAAAGAAAAAGATGGAAAAACACAGACCTGAAAAAAAAAAAAAAAAAAATAAGAGGGCCAAGCAGGCTCCTTGAGAAAAAACATGAAGGGTGTACAAGATTCAGGTCAGCTCTTCATTTTTTACATGATCCGCCGATATATTTTTTACGTTTTTAAACAGATAACAAAATGCTTTAAAATAAGGATAAAAAAAAAAAAAAAAAAAGCCATTCTTCATACCATACAGGAAAGTAAGGGGATTTCGAAGTTTACATATATTATTAACCTTCTATTAAATATTTTAAACCTTTAAAAAGCAAAAAGTTATCTGCTCCCTAAAATTGGAAAAAAAAGGGGAGTACTCTAAATCCTTTCCATCAGAAGCAGGCCTAACTGCAAAATCAGAAAATGAAAAATGCTCCACAGTGGTATTTTTTTATCATTTTAATGCTCAACGGCTCAAAGGGAGCTTAGAATTTATGGCCTACTTCAGGTCTCAATCCATTTCTTTCAACCCTCCAGGGCACCACTGAGCTGTATGCCAAACCATTTTTTGTTCTTCATTCTCTTCTATTTTCAGAAGAAACCATTTGTCACAAAAGCAGTTTTGGACCATTTCTTTAGCCTAATTTCCAGTCAAATCTCCTATGGCTTATTGAATATATTTAAGGGGAAGTACAGGATTGAATGAAAATATATATATTGTTAGAGAGAACGGCAGTCCAAAGATTAATATCTGGAAGTAATATGTTTAACTCTTGTGTGCCTTAATGTTATTTGCCAAATACTGTACAAAGCAGAGCAGTTTAAAGTGGAGTTCCACCCATAAATATAACATTACATCAGTAGTTTTAAAAAAAATGTCATTAATCCTTTACGGAATTTTTTTTTTTTTTTAGATGCCTTCAAAGTTTTGTTGCTAGGCAGAATAGTTAATCTTCCCACTTCCTGCACCTAGGTGCTTAATGCTTCCTAACCTACACCGCACAGACTCCTGGGAATGTAGTGGGTGTAACTTTCCAGGAGTCTGTGCACTCCCCAGTCTCAAAGAATCATGTGACTTGGACAGCACAGGTGCTGAAACCTGATCTGACACTGCTTGTGCAGCACTGAGCAGGTGCGAGATCTGCAAGGCTGAAATCCAGGAAGTCATACAGTCTGGCTTCATGATGCCCACACTTAAGATGGCCCCAGTCAATTTCTATTTTATAAAGTGTCTAAATGCTGTAACAACCTAACAAAACGGACCTTAGTTTACAGGCCAACTTTACTAGAATACATTAAGCTTGTGTATTACAGGGGTATTTATATTTAAAAAGTGAAATTGTGGCCGGAACACACACACACACACACACACACACATGTGTCCTATATAGACTCCTTATTGGATCTCACCTCCTTATCCAGGCATGTGCTCAAGGCTCCATGCTTCCTCCCACAGTATAATCAGCGCTGCTATTGGAAGTCCCACCTCCTTTACCTTCCACTCTTTGCGCCTCCCTCTGAATTCATCTGGAACTACATAGGAGGCATTAGGTATCAATGCGTGCGGATAGTATTGACTGTTAGCGCACATTGGGAACACTGTAAATATATAAGATAGTACAAAAATATGTTTAGAGATCGATGATCGCAGGTCCAGGCCAAATATGTCAATAATGACACGAGCGAATACACATTATAGTCCCCAGGCAAAAGAAGCCTGTGCTGTGACCCTGGGGCATACACGGACGCTGTATGCACACAGTCCAAAGAGGTGTTTGCAAGACGATCTCTGTTATATGGGAGATGCTGCTCCTTTATTGATGGATGGCCTTGTGTTTGCCTCTATGAGCTGTCTTTTGCCCCAGTTTTAAGTCCCTTAGTGGATTTTTAAGGGATTCGGTTACCTACATCTCTATCCCCGACACGTCTTCTTTTGCCTGGGGACTATAATGTGTATTCGCTTGTGTCATTATTGACATATTTGGCCTGGACCTGCGATCATCGATCTCTAAACATATTTTTGTACTATCTTCTACCATCGGTATATATTTCATCTACCCTTGGAATCTTCTTGGATGAGTATATCCACCGCTGTGTATCAGATTGTGAAAATCATAGCTACATAGTAGCAATAATCCTGTTCATTTCGTCCTGAGGAAGCCCCACTGTGAAACGCATAGGCGACTTCAATAGGATTCTTTCACTATTCTCTTGTTCCGGATGGTTGTATTGTGATTGTTATCAGTTGCATTCCATTATACCATTGTTAGTGTACATTTTGTAAATTTATGTAATAAAATATATATTTTTTATACTTCCACGAGCCTCAAAGTCCGATTTTGCCCACTCTTCTTGAAGGGGTATTGCTCTATATGTCGTCATGGAGGAGTGGAAGACTCCAGTGGCAACCTGTGAAGCTATGGTGAACTCCATGCCCAAGAGGGTTAAGGCAGTGCTGGAAAATACTGGTGGCCACACAAAATAGACATTTTGGGCCCAATTTGGTCATTTTCACTTAGGGGTGTACTCACTTTTGTTGCCAGCAGTTTAGACATTATTAGCCGTGTGTTGAGTTATTTGACGGGGGACAGCAAATTTACACTGTATTACAAGCTGTACACTCACTACTTTACATTGTAGCAAAGCATAATTTCTTCAGCGTTGTCACGTGAAAAGATAGAATACAATATATACAAAAATGTGAGGGGTGTACTCATTCTTGCAAGATACTGTATGTACCTATAAAGAAATATGGACAGCATATCACCACACCTAAAAGAGATTGGACATCCCATTCTAAAATCATGGGTATGAAAATATGTTTGGCAGTGAAAAAAAAGCTTCTACTTTGAAGATTTCCCACGAGATTTTGGAGCGTGTCCACGGAAATGTGTGTATGTAGCCAAAAGAGCATGTTAGATGAGAAGACTTGGCTAATAATTGGTGTTTTTAAAAACGCCTGAGGTGTTCAGTAAGGCTGGAGGCAAAGCTCTGTGGCGGTCACTTGGGTTTCTTCGCAACCCCCCCTTTTTTTTTTGATCTGGCTTTGGTCCTGCATGACTGTGCCCCTGTGCACAGAGTAAGGACTTCAAACTGTTGCACAAGGTTGTAAGTACAGAAGCCCAAATTAGGTTTGCATGCTGTAGCGACACCAGTAGTCGCTCAAAACAGCTAAAAAGAGATTTTTAATACAGCTTACCTGTAAAATCTTTTTCTTGGAGTACATCACGGGACACAGAGCGGCATTCATTACTATATGGGTTATATGGAGTACCTTCAGGTGTAGACACTGGCAATCTCAAACAGGAAATGCCCCTCCCTATATAACCCCCTCCCATAGGAGGAGTACCTCAGTTTTGTAGCAAGCAGTATGCCTCCCAAAATGGTCCTCAAAAAAGAGGGGTGGGAGCTC
This sequence comes from Rana temporaria, assembly GCF_905171775.1. Classification (NCBI taxonomy): domain Eukaryota; kingdom Metazoa; phylum Chordata; class Amphibia; order Anura; family Ranidae; genus Rana; species Rana temporaria. Next base: position 65,555,275 of record NC_053489.1, read on the forward strand.
TGTGTCCCGTGATGTACTCCAAGAAAAAGATTTTACAGGTAAGCTGTATTAAAAATCTCTTTTTCTTTATCGTACATCACGGGACACAGAGCGGCATTCATTACTATATGGGATGTCCCAAAGCAATGCTTACAATGAGGGGAGGGAGAACATCTCCAAGACAAAAGGATTTAATTTAGAGATATACTCAAATCATAATAAATCCAACTTAGTTGAGAAAAATAATCTTAAATTTTTAAATTTAACTCAAACAAGAGGAGCCCCCGGAATCCGAGGGTCTCAAACTGCAGCCTGCAGCACTGCCTGCCCGAAGGCAGTATCAGTATTCCTTCTTACGTCCAACTTGTAGAATTTTGTAAACGTGTGGACAGAAGACCAGGTTGCCGCCTTGCAAACTTGAGCCATAGAGATCTGGTGGTGTGCTGCCCAGGATGCGCCCATGGCTCTAGTAGAATGAGCCTTTAATGATACTGGAGGAGGCAACCCTTTCAAGCCGTAGGCCTGAGTGATTAACTGTTTAATCCACCTTGAGATGGTGGATTTTGCAGCTGCCTGCCCCTTCTTGGGCCCATCCGGTAAAATGAACAACACATCTGTTTTCCGGATCTTCTCTGTAGCTTTAAGATAGGCCTTCATGGCCCTGACAATATCCAAGGTATGCAGCAACCCTTCCTTTCTGGAAGTAGGTTTAGGAAAGAAGGATGGTAATACCAAATCCTGGTTCAAATGAAAACTGGATATGACCTTCGGTAGGAAGGAAGGATGAGGGCGGAGAACGACCTTGTCCTTATGTAAAATAAGATATGGTTCCTTACAGGATAAGGCTGCCAGCTCCGAAACTCTTCTTGCGGAAACTATGGCAACCAAAAATACTAACTTCCTTGTCAGTAGAACCAAAGGAATATCAGCCAACGGCTCAAACGGTTGTTTCTGTAAACTTGACAGAACAACATTTAAATCCCACGGACAAAGCGGGGATTTAACTGGAGGTCTAATACGTAAGACCACTTGAAGGAAGGTCTTAACCAGCGAGTGGGTGGCCAGCGGCCGCTGAAACCACACTGACAGAGCAGAAATCTGTCCTTTGATTGTGCTTAATGCCAATCCTTTATCCACTCCTAGCTGGAGAAAACGTAATACTCTATCGATGGTAAATTTGCGAGAAAGCCATCGCTTGGACTCACACCAGCCTACATAGGCCTTCCAGACCCTGTAATAAATCACCCTAGAGACCGGTTTCCTGGCTCTGATTAGGGTAGAGATTACTTTCTGAGACAGACCTCTACCCCTGAGAATCAGGGATTCAGCCTCCGGCCGTCAAATTTAGATGCCGTAAGGCAGGGTGGAGGATCGGACCTTGCGATAGCAGGTCTGGCCGTAGAGGAAGAGTCCACGGGTCTCCCACTACCATCCTTAAGATTAGTGAGTACCATGCCCTTCTGGGCCATGCTGGAGCTACCAGGATGACTGGTATGTGCTCCACCCGGATCCTGCGCAGCAGGCGGGGTAGTAACTGGAGCGGGGAAAACACATAAAGAAGTTTGAACTGATGCCAAGGGCAAACCAACGCATCGGTTCCGCAGGCCATCGGATCCCTTGAGCGGGATATGAACCTGTCTAGTTTCTTGTTGAGTCTCGATGCCATGATATCCACGTCCGGCACTCCCCATCTTTGGCAGAGTGCTTGAAAGACTTGTGGATGCAGAGACCATTCCCCCGGCCATAGAGTCTGGCGGCTTAAGAAGTCCGCCTGAAAGTTGTCCACTCCTGGAATGAATATTGCCGATATGCAGGGCACATGAGCCTCTGCCCATAGGAGAATCAAGCTCACCTCTCTCTGAGCGGCTTGACTGCTGGTTCCCCCTTGGTGATTTATGTATGCCACGGCCGTGGCATTGTCTGATTGAATTCTCACCGGGAACCCCTGCAATTTTGACGTCCAAGCCCTGAGGGCTAGTCGAGCAGCTCTGAGCTCCAAGATGTTGATGGGCAACTGCTTCTCTGGCTTTGCCCAAGTACCTTGGCGAGTGCAACCATCCAAAATTGCTCCCCAGCCCGTCAGGCTGGCGTCTGTGGTCACTATCTTCCAAGCCACTGGGCTGAAAGACTTCCCCTTCAGTAGATTCTGAGGGTCTAACCACCAACACAGACTTTGTCGGACTCTTGATGAGAGCGGCAACGGGATATCCAAGGCCTGTGGCCTTCTGCTCCATGCTGACAGGATGGCTGCCTGTAGGATGCGAGTGTGGCTCTGGGCGTATGGTACCGCCTCGAATGTGGCCACCATCTTGCCTAGTAACCTCATACATAGGCGAATAGTCGGTTCTTTCTTGCTTAGAACCAGTAGGATTAATTCCTTGATGGCTTTTACCTTCCTCAGAGGTAGGAACACTCCTTGTTGTTCTGTGTCTAATCTCATGCCGAGATATTCCAACTGCCTTGTGGGCTGGAAAGCTGACTTTTCTCGATTTAGGACTCAGCCGAACCTCTCGAGGTATTGGACCGTGAGGGCCACTGCTCGCTCTAGGACTAGGACTAGGACTAGGAGGTCGTCCAGGTATGCTAGGATCGTGACCCCTTGGATCCTTAGCTTGGCTAGGATCGGAGCTAGGACCTTCGTGAACACCCGGGGGGCCGTAGCCAACCCGAAGGGAAGCGCCACGAATTGGAAGTGACGCGAAGCCACCATGAAGCGTAGATATCTTTGATGTGGCTGATAAATTGGAACATGAAGGTAGGCATCCTTTATGTCTATGGACGCCATGAAGTCGTCCTTCTGGAGTGTGGCAGCTGCTGACCGCACGGATTCCATCCGAAATGAGCGGATCTTTAGATATGCATTTACCATCTTTAGGTCCAAAATTGGCCTGACATCTCCCTTGGATTTTGGGATGATGAATAGGTTGGAGTAGAAACCCAGCCCCTGTTTTTCCAGGACTGGTACCTCTACTATTACTTCCTGGGAAAGTAGATGATCTAATGCCGATCTTAATGCGGCTCCCTTTTCCGGATCGTTTGGAATCCTCGACTTCTGGAAATGAGGAGGAGGAAACCTTAGGAAATCTAATTTGTAGCCTGTGGCCACGGAAGACCGTACCCACTCGTCGGGAATGCTGGCTTCCCAAATCTCTGAAAAGAGTCGCAGCCTTCCCCCCACCTTCGTGGGTGGGGGCGCCCCTTCATAAGGTTGGCTTGGGGGCTGGTTTTGCTGGTTTGCGAAACCACTGCCTTTTGCCTCTAACAGCCTGTCCTTGTGATTTGCTGTTGAAGCCGAAGTTTGCTTTTGCAGGAGGCCGTCGATACTGCTTGGCATTAGAGGGCCCCTGCCCAGGGGAATACTGTCGTTTAAACGCAGGTCCCTGAACCTTCTTCTTAGTTGGCAAGAGAGTACTCTTGCCGTTTGAAATGGTCTGAATGTATTTATCTAGGTCTTCTCCGAAGAGTCGTCCTCCATGGAAGGGGAACCCTACCAGGAGCTTCTTGCATGGGGGCTCAGCCTCCCAGCTTTTTAACCATAAGAGTCTTCTCATATGGATAAGGGATAACGATAAACGTGACGCTTGCTGGATAGAATCCTTGATTGCGTCTACCGTAAAACATATGGCCTTAGGGACATCCGAAAAATTTTCTGCCTGCTGGGCCGGAATAAGTTTAAGCATCTGCTTAAATTGATCCGATAATGCTTGAGCGACCCCAATCGCAGCCACAGCTGGCTGTACTACTGCCCCTGCAGTAGTGAAGGAGTTCTTAAGTAGTGCTTCCAAGCGCTTATCAACTGGATCCTTGAACACCTGTATGTTTTCTACAGGGCATGTTAACGATCTGTTAACACATGAGATGGCTGCGTCCACTGCAGGAGTAGCCCATCTTTTGGAAAATTTTTCTTCCATAGGATATAGGACAGAGAACCTTTTAGGTGGTAAGAAGATCTTATCTGGCTTGTTCCAATCTTGGAACAAAATTCCCTCTAATAGAGGATGGATCGGAAACACAGCATTGCTTTGAGGCGCCCTCAGTGAGCCCAAAGCTGAAACCGTCGATACCTGGAGATCTGGTACTGGCAAGTTGAACTGCCCCAGACTCCTCTGTATCCGGATCTTCGATCCCTGAACCTACTTGGTCCTTGTCCAAGAGGTCGTCCAATTCCCCTGAGGAAAGGACCTCCTCTTCTGAGGGTCCGCGCTCGGGCGACGGAGATCTATTCCGCTTACTGCCCCGCATAGCTGCGGCTACTCATGCTTTTCTGCATCTCTTTTAAAGAGGTGAGTAATACCTCCTCCGTGACCATCTTAGGGTTGGACTGACCCGCGTCGGCTCCAGCCCCAGATCCCGATGGCCCCAAGGCTCCCTGTGGGGAAAGCAGCGGCATAGCTTTGTCCGAGACCTCAGACTCTCTGGGGGAATCCCCACCTCTTGTACCCTCTGACCCGGATGCCATGGTACAATACCGAGGTACACCTGCTACCTATTGGTATTTGGAACTATAAAAGTTAATTGCCCAAACACCTGTTTGGGGGATAAAAAATGCTTCCTCTCCCCTAGATGACTTTTTTTTTTTTTTTTTTTTTCAAATCCAGGAAAGAAAAAACATTCTGTCCCCCTGAGTAGTATTGCAAAGAAAAACTATGAGATGGAAAGAAACAGCCTATTTCTAGGCTTGAAAAACAGTCCTCTGAAGACTGCAATATCCTTTCTGGCCACTGTGTGTCCTCGGCGCCCCCGTGCTGCCGCTCTGGTCTTTCTCCTCAGTTCCAAAGTATTGAATGGAACAAACAAGGAAGGGCCGCCCCTTCCTTTAAGCCACTGACCCGCCCTTCCCCCCCCAGCAATCTCAAACAGGAAATGCCCCTCCCGACAGGGGGGGGGGGGATTTGGGAGGAAGGGACCTCTCTGTTCCAGCAAACTGCAGCCTGCAGCCTGGAACCATGAGGAGGTCAGCGTTTTGCCTGCTTTGCAGGCCTTGAGGAGGAAGACTGAATGGAGCATCGCCTGGAGGCTTGCAGGTAAGCACAGCTCTCTGACACACACATATATTTTTATATAACACAGGCCCCACTCAATGCTTTTCCAACACTACAAGGGAGGTCACATCTTATGGGGAATAATACATAGAGAGCCATCCTATCTTTATGATATGTGACTAGTTTGCCAGATGCAGTGCATAACTTTAGGCATGTCCCCTGTGACCCCCCAGAAAAAACCTGCTAAGAACCAAGTTCCGCAAGTTTTCCCCTCACTTACCTGCTCCATGCCGCAGGACTTTGCCAAGCAAGAGGCCCAATCTTCCCCCATCTCCGTGGGGATGTCTAGACCTTCAGGCCCTGGGTTCCTATGAAGGATCCACTGTCCTGGGCCCATATAGCACCCTGGCAACAGAAAACATTAGGCACCCAAAGGTTTCTAAGTTCTGGGCCCAGGGTCCAGCTCTCTAAAAAGAAAAGCATTATGGGCTATACCCCAAGGGTTTGGGGTCCGGTTACTGACCACTTTAGCGCTGAGGCTTTTTTGGACAGAACCGGTAGCTCACCTAATCCCAAGGATGCGGAGGCAAGCTAAACCATGACTAACACCTAAGACACTGGCGTAAAAACTGAGGTACTCCTCCTATGGGAGGGGGTTATATAGGGAGGGGCATTTCCTGTTTGAGATTGCCAGTGTCTACACCTGAAGGTACTCCATATAACCCATATAGTAATGAATGCCGCTCTGTGTCCCGTGATGTACGATAAAGAAATTCAATCATTTGGAGATATGTTCACATATTTTGGCAACATAGTATATCATGCCAAAATGGCTCATCTCACATGAGCCACCTTATTGGATGCTGCAGGCAGCATTTATATTGCCCAGCCCCTGCCAGATCCTCCAGCTTGAGAAAACTCTGAAACTTATGCTGGCCATACACTATACAAAAAAAAAAAAAAAAAAAAATCGGGCGAAAAATCGGTCGTTCAGACAGTTCGTTCGTTTTTCGGCACAGAATCTCTAATCGTTGGGACGTTTTTGAGCCGAAAAAACGAAGGACGAGTTTGGAAATTGTCTGCTGAACGATAAATCGGAAGGTTAATGTGTTTCCCGTCTGCATTAGGTATATGTAAAAAAAAAAAAAAAAAAGTCCACTGAACGATTTATTGGTCATTACATGGCACTATCGTTTGCGCTCACGACCGAACATTCGTTTTTCAAAAGTTCGTTCGGACGTTTTTTCGTAGAGTGTATGGCCAGCATTAGTCTTAAAAATTGCACATGAGGCTGCACAGTGCACCAGGCAATCATGTACAAGCCTTTGGAGTTACTCCATGCATACCAGAGAACATTTCATTAAATGAAGGGTACTAAAGTCAGCTTTGAAACTGGCCACGCTCAGAATGGGAAAGCCCTGTTTGACACTATACATTTTGTCAGGTAGTACAATAATAATGAACATAAAAAGGTTCATTACACAGATAATGGAAGGCATGGCTGTAGACTCCAGAATGGTTTCTAGGCAACAGAAGCTATGGTGCTTCACCATTCAGTAGATGAAGTGCCATCGCTGTATTGCTACATTGCTGTCAGTGTCAAAGACCGAGACTAGCAGGCATTAGTAACAGTGCTATTACCCATTTTTCATAATTCTATTTTGGAATAAACAGTATAGATATTTAGCATTCAGGAAGACCACTCTGGTACCAGTACTGCTAGTGGGCATGTGCCAACCAGACATTTGTCAGAATTTTGGTTATTAGACACAGATGCTGAAGAGCAACACCTGCCATTTTTGTCAGCTACACATCCAGGATGATGCCAAGGTATCTGTCCTGCAAGGTCTGCAATAACAAGCAATTTTTAAGCATAGCCAACTTTGTATATTTATTTCAACAAACACAGCAAGGGGTCGAGAAGCCATGGAGAAGAGGGAGGTGTAGGAAGACAAAGTAACTACTACAGCCCTGGTCTGTCATTTCTGAAGGCAGGAGATTGGATTCCACCATAGGCAGCAGTGAGTGCTGTAACGTGCATGTATGTATAACACACACACACGCCAATTGTGCTGCAGTGCAAATGAGGAATATGCTGATAGGAGGAGAGATGAGACAAAGGAGATCGATCTGCTGCTTTTCCTTTAGATGTTCAATCACAGGCTGAGGAGGGACAAGACTTTTCAGCAGGATAAAATATAAAAATAATTCTATACTTGCCTGCCCTACGCAATGGTTTTGCAAAGAGCAGTCCCGATCATCCTCTTCTGGGGTCACCCGCCAGCACGCGTGGCTCCTCTTCATTAGGTGCCCACACAGAAAGTCACTTTCTATGGAGGGCACCTGTGAGGGCTCGCTCCAAGTCCTGTTGCTGCATACATTGACACAAATGGCTGTACTGGGCCCCACATCACAGCTTTTGATTGACAGTAGTGGAAGCCAATGGCTCCCGCTGCTATCAATCTGTCCAATAAAGGAGAGCTACAGCAGCTGTGCTCATGCACATTGTTGGATCAGATCTAGGGCTGAAAACTCAAAGGACTCACTCTGAGACGTGGTCCACGGATGTCCTCATTATCTGAATTGTGATGACCAACCCTTGTTAGCCTATGAGACCTTTTATCTGGAAGTGGATATCAAGCTCTTAAAATTCAAAGAATATCCTCAGAGTCCTCCAGAACACACTTGACAGGCAGATTGTGGTAAATCTCTTGTTCACGGACTCTGTGCAAGGATAATCAAAGTGTTCACCGCACTAATGAAAGGTCAATCATAAAACACCTTTATGAAGGATGAATCTCCACTATATTGAGGTTGATGCAGTATGTTGAAAACATATAGCCAAGTTGGAGAAAAGCCATCCTTCCCCTTTCCAGTGGCCTGTGATGAGAGGTGTACTTGTCCAGTGCTGAAATCTCAAAGCTATAGTCCACTGGTGTTTACATTGTCTTGAGCAGTAATGGACCAATCCACTTCAAGGTAAAAGGTCTCCTAGGCTACATTTAGGAGACCTGGGAGGGAACATCACCACTCCGATAAGGATATCTGCACATCACATCTCAGTGGGTCCTTTGACTTTTCAGCCTTAGCCACTGCAACCTACTATTGCAGGCCAAAAGAAAGTCGTGCTTATGTTTACATGGCCTGGCAGAATTGGCAGAGATTTCTTGGCCTTCAGAGAATTAAAATATCACAAATAAAGTGTGAACTCATGGTTAGTGTTTGGCTGAAGCCATTTATCATCAATCAACTGTGTTTCCAATTGTTGGCCAGCAAGTCACACACACCTATGCTTGATGTCCCACCACTGCGCTCATAACCTCCCCCCCTGGAGCTTCCACTAAAGTGTAAAAACGTATTTTTAAATGAAAAAAATCTCACCCTTCACTCGCTCACCCGTCCATATCAAAAATGTCACAACCGGAAGAGAGCATCATGCGGCTGTACGGCAACCATCTGTGACGCATGATGCCCTCTTCCGGTTATGACATTTTCGATACCGACGGGTGAGCGAGTGAAGGGTGAGCTATAGAGGCTGCATCGTGAGTCCGCCGTGACCACAATACACCGCTACATTTCATTAACAGGAGTTTGCTTGAGGCTTTTATGCGATTGAAGTGATGCAAGTTTAATAGTTGAAGATTTTGTTTGTCTATTTTTAGGGTAGTCTCGATACCACTTTTTTTTAGGACCGAGTACAAGTACCGATACTTTTTTTTAAATGTGTCCCCAAATGCAGCCATGTGTCCCCACAAGCCCGCCGCCACCGTTGCCTAGTTGATCAGCGCAGGGAACATTACAGCTTTCATTTGAATAGCTGTGTGTTCCCCGCCGCGCCTCGTCATATATAGCCCCTTCCCCTTGTCGGGGCACTTTGATAGACAGATCACCCATCCAATCCAGGGATTGTTCCCCGCGCTGATCAACTAGATGGCGGGGGGGGGGGGGGTCTTGGCTTTCTCTTTGAGGGCTGCTCTGCTTTCCACCCGCTCTCCGGAAAGAAAAAAGTATCGGGTGAAGCATCGGGAGAATTTGCGCGAGTACAAGTACTCGCGCAAATGCTCAGTATCTGTCCCGATACCGATATTGGTATCGGTACCGGGACAACCCTATCTATTTTGCAATAAATGGTTTTACGTTATTACACTATTGGAGGCACTTTTAATTTACATGTGGAGAAACCCTCTGATGAGCACCGTGTAATATCAAAGAGTTTGATTAATCCTGGTGGGTTCAAGAGCATTTATGTTGAGCATGAGAGTGCAAGGCATTTAAAGTTGGCGAGTGCGTTTCTTAAAGGGAGCGGAATCACTGTTACAAGCGGCGAGGTGGAAGGAGGTTCACTTTTTCATTAGAAGATTTGTCATCAAGTTAATCACTTGAAGCTTATCACATTTTATGGAATTTAATTGGACTTTCACTTTTTTGCCATTATATTTTGTATAGGTTTTTATTTTCACTAACACTTGGTGTTTTTTGAATTTTAGATGTGTTTCACTTGATATTGTGATTACAGCGCCACTATTTTTTCATTTAAAATAAGTTTACACAATCAACTGTGTTTACGCTTTTTAAAATCATAATGACAACATGAACTAGCCAAAATTAACCTGATCAAAAGTTTACATACCCCCGTTCTTAATACCGTGTATTGCACCCTTTAACATCAATGTCAGGCTTAAAGTCTTTTGTGGATGAGGCTTTTTATCTTCTCAGCTGCCCATTGCGCTTGGCAAAAAGCCTCCAGTTCCTGTAAATTCTTGGGCTGTCTTACATGAACTGCATGTTTGAGATCTCGACCAGAGTGGCTCAATGATACTGGAGATCAGAAGACGGAGACGACCACTCCAGAGCCTTCGCTTTATTCTGCTGTAGCCAATGACAGGTCGACGTGGCCTTGTGTTTTGGATCATTGTCATGTTGGAATATATGTCCAAGTATGTCCCATGCACAGCTTCCTGGCTGATGAATGCATATGTTCCTCCAGTGTTTGTTTGATAACCTATTGCATTCATCTTGCCATCAATGTTGACCACATTTCTTTGTAGCTCACACAGCCCCAAAAAACATCAGCGATCCACCTTCGTGTTTCACAGTAGGAATGGTGTACCTTTCATCATAGGCCTTGTTGACTTCCCTCAAAATGTAGCGTTTATGGTTATGGCCAAAAAGCTAAATTTTGGTCTCATCACTCCAAATGACTTTGTGCCAGAAGGTTGGAGGCTCGTCTCTGTGCCCTTTTGGTGTATTGTAAGCGGGATACTTTGTGGCATTTGCGTAGTAATGGCTTTTTTCTGGTGACTCGACAATGCAGCCCGTCTTTCTTCAAGTGCCTCCTTATTGTGCATCTTGAAACCGCTACATCTCAGAGAGTGCTGTATTTCACCTGAAGTTTTTCTTTGCATCACGAACAATTTTCCTGGCAGTTGTGGCTGAAAATTTAGTTGGTCTACCTAACCGTGGTTTGGTTTCAACAGAACCTCTCATTTTCCACTTCTTGATTAGAGTTTGAACACTGCCGATTGCCATTCTCAATTCCTTGGATCTCTTGATATCCCTTTCCTGGTTTTTACAGTTAAACTACCTTTTCCTGCAGATACTTTGACAATTATTTTGTTTTCCCCATGATTCAGAAATGTCAGTGCAGCACTGGATGAAAGACGCAAAGGTCTGTCAGGAGTCCAGAAACTCATTGACCTTTTATATATACACACACACACACACACACACACACACACACACTAATTACAAGCAAACAGATCACAGGTGAGGATGGTTACCTTTAATAGTCAAACCCCTTTGTATCAACTTGTGTGCATGTCATCAGGACAATCACCAGGGTATGTAAACTTTTGATTAGGGTAATTTGGGTATTTTTTTTTTTTTTTCCCTAAATCGTAATGAAAACAAATGGTGTAAACAGTTGATTGATAATAAATGGCTATATCAAACTTTAACCATCATGTGTGAAAAATGTTTTTGGTGTTATTCATATTCTCTGAAAATGGCCAAGAGTATATAAATTTATGAGCACAACTGCGTAGAGGTTTTTTTACGGGTGTTTAGGAGCCTTTAGCACTTTCTGCCAGAAAACACCTCTTAAAAACAAACCAGAAGAGTTTTTTTTGTGTCTCTGAACACGGAGCTATAAATATGCCTCTAAAATGTCCTAATGTGCATAAGCAAATAGAAAATTAAGCCGCTTCTATGGGCAAAGCTCCTCCAGAAGCAGCGTTTAAGCCTAGTGTGCATAGACGCTTAGGAGGCATTTGTTTTTTCCACCCATTCATCATAATGCTGTCCAATATACTCTCTAGGGCAGGGATCCTCAAACTACGGCCCTCCAGCTGTTACGGAACTACACATCCGATAAGGCATTGTAAAACTCTGACATTCACTGACACGACTAGGCATGATGGGAATTTTAGTTCTTGAACAACTGGAGGGCCGTAGTTTGAAGACCCATGGTCTAGGGGTGGAGATCTGCATTTTTCATACACCTTACTTGGCCTGTTTGGCCAATATTGGTTGGTGTTTTGGTTTTATAGACCATTGAAGGGTGGGTCTCAAAGAAAGAAAGAAGAAGAAAAAGAAAGAGGAAAAAGAAAGAAGGAAGAAGAAATAAGAAAGAAGAAGAAATAAGAAGAAATAAGAAAGAAGAAAGAAAGAAAAAGCTTTTTTGTACAATATTTAAGATATTCAAAAACATAATTTCTCAGAGACCCTCCTGTGAGGACAGCGACATACCCAGGTGCAAAGATTAACGGCCAAGTGTGCATAAAAAAAAAAAAAAAAAAGAAGAAGAAAAAAAAATCCACTTTAGAATCCCCCCCCCCCCCTCTACAAAAACGGACTTCATTCATAAAAGATTATAAAATGCATTCAGGAGAGAACTTTCCCGTCAGAGGAAGTTCGCTGGCGAGATCCAGCTGTCCTTAAACAGGGAGCCGAATAAAGCCATGGCAGCCTAATACAAGCATCACTGAACTCACAGGCAGGTAATGCAAAGGAAAAGCAGCACCTACCTCCACCACTGTGACTTGGGCCGCTTTACACATCGGCTGGTTGAAGTTTCTGGCAGTTTTTCTGTTAAAAAAAAAAATATATAAAAAAAAAAAAACAGTATACGAGCATAATCTCAAACAAGAAAAGTGGAATTTGGAGGTTTGTCTTATAACAATTTAAAAAATTTGACATTTGAAAGTTCCCCCATTTAATACCATCTGAATGCAAGCAAGGTGTGCAGACAAAAGGCGACTCTATAGCCAACTTATAAAATGAACAGAAAAAGCAAGTTAAAGCTTACTTGCAATGTTTTAATTTCCATCAAATCTTTTCATCCACTTTCAATGTGATGAACTCGATAGAAGATTTAACTACTTCAGGAAGAGTCAGTTTCCTAGCACAACCTTCCTCCCTTCTTGCATATCACATCCCTCATCTATTCAGAGACAGTCTAATTACGGTCTGTGCCTACAGTTTCTCCACCCCTCTCTGCATAACCTTTTATGTAGCTGCCCGGTGAAGAGCGAAGGGGTATGCTATAGAGCAGCAGTCACCAATGATTGTCCACAAGAAAAATAAAAAATGGTGGTCCCCAGGGGTTCTTTTGCAAATCAACATTATAATAAACGTATACCGCCCAAAGTCATTTAAAGTGTTGTTCTCGATGTGCGCTGACAGTAAATACTGTCAATGTGCATTGATACCCAATGCCTCCTCTAGGGAGGTGGTGGGAGTAGCACAGAGGGTGGAAAAATGAAGGAGGGGACTTCCAATGGCAGCACTGCATTGTGTGTATAAGGCCTCGTACACAAGACCAAACATGTCTGCTGAAACTGGTCCGTCGGACCAGTTTCCGGACATGTTCGGTCGTGTGTACGGCCGACCGGACAATTTTCCGGCGGATCGGACAGGTTTCCAGCGGACAAAGGTTTCTTAGCATGCCAAGAAACATGTCCGCTGGAAGCCTGTCCGTCAGACATGTCGGTCGTCTGTACGACTCACCGGACATGTCCGCTCGGCCGAAAGCCCTCGCATGCGTCAAAGTGATTCGACGCATGCGTGGAAGCATTGACCTTCCAGGGTCGCGCACGTCGCCAGCGCGGCCACGTCACCGCGTTCGCTGTCCGCGGGAAATTTGGTCTGATGGTGTATACAGCCATCAGACCAAAATCCGGCAGCGGACATGTCCGATGAAAACGGTCCGCAGACCGTTTTCATCGGACATGTCGTGTGTACGAGGCCTAAGAAAGCAGTGTGATCCAAAGGAGCTGGTCAGAGCCAGAGCATTTTGTGTACAAGACGTTTAAAATTGAGCAGTTAGTGGTGTGAGGTCTGAAAGGTTGGCAATGACTGCAATAGTAGTATTGGCACTCACACGGACATCGCCTTCAAGATGGCAGGGAGCACCATCCCACGGCTTTTTAAGGTCTACACAAGGGAGGCGATTACAGGTACACAATAAGCATAAAGACACAGTAAAGGCATACAGTGAATTGAAAAAGTATTCATACCCCCTTGAAATTTTCCACATTTTGACATGTTACAGCTAAAAACAAATGTATTTTTGGGTTGTTTCATGCGATAGACCAATTAAGTGGCACATAATTGTGAAGCGAAGGAAAATGATAAAAAAGTGTGGTGTGCATTTGTATTCAGCCCCCCCCCCCCCCCCCCCCCGAGTCAATACTTTGTAGAATCACCCTTCACTGCAATTACAGCTGCAAGTCTTTTTTGCGGATGTATCTACCAGCTTTGCACATCTAGAGAGTGACATTTTTGCCCAATCTTCTGAACAGCAATTTAAGTCTTGCCACAGATTTGCAATTGAATTTAGATCTGGACTTTGACTGGGCCATTCGAACACATGAATGAATATGCTTTGATCTAAATCATTCCATTGTAGCTCTAGCTGTATGTTTAGGGTCACTGTCCTGCTTAAAGGCGAACCTTCACCCCAGTCTCAAGTCTTTTGCAGACTTATGCTGCATACACACAGATATTCCGACAACAAAACCGTGGAGAGAGGGCAGAGAGGTCATAAGCCTAGGCTTTATAGCAGACAAAAAACAGTAAGTGGGCTGTATAAAAAAAAGTTAACAAGGGGAGAATATTTAATAGCATTAAAGTTGAACAAATTACTGAAGGTCTGCTTTAAGTAAATCCTGGACTAGCCAATCAAAATGGCCAAAGAACTAGGACCCAGGAGAAAGTTAGTGCCAGCAATTGGGCTTTCAGGCATCGCATTGTTGGATGGTATGTGTAGGCGACATGTGTATCTCCTCCCTTCCCTCCGCTTACAGAAGCAAAGGGTATACCACCTTCCTTGCCAACTGATGATACTTGAAGAGCCAATCTCTTCCCAGGGTCATGCGATTGCATCTCATGATAGCAACTAAAGTCTCTGCAACAGGCCCAACGTCATCTGAGGACTATAGAAGTACCATGAAATATTGTTCTTCTAAAAACTAAACAGCTTTATAAGTGCAGCGGGTTTTATAATGCAACCATCAGGGGCTTCTCTGCTGAACCAGGTTAATTCTGGTGCTAGGACTTTAGCTTGAAGTCAGATCAGGATGACAGCCCCAGAGCCTTCATTTAAAAAAAAAAAAAAAAAAAAAAAAAACCCCGTAATGGCAGTTCCAATATTTTCATCCTTACAGGTTCTTAAAAAAGGTATGTGAAATGTCTCCTAGGACACATGAAGACTCATGATGAGACGTCTAGTGTGATCAATGATCTGTTCAGCTTCACATGATCCAATTCAACCATCATTTATTCTCAATAGTGAAAAACTATATCAGAGTGAACCAACACACACACACACACACACACACACACACACCCATTGTGGTTCACCAGGCAACCTCAATTTAGTTACAGAAAACATCCATTAGTATTGAATCATCTGGTTTATAAAACAGGTATTTTTGGTGTGAAAACCCAACAGTTAAAGGGGTTGTAAAGGTAAAAAAAAAAAAATCCCTAAATAGCTTCCTTTACCTTAGTGCAGTCCTCCTTCCATTTTGCTTTTAAATGTCCTCATTTCTTCTGAGAAATCCTCACTTCCTGTTCTTCTGTCTAACTCACCACAGTAATGCAAGACTTTCTTCCTGGTGTGGAGAAAGCCTCTTGAGGGGGGAGGGGGCGAGCAGGAGGGTCAAGACACTCTGTACTTTGCATATAGAGAAAAGGAGCCGTGTGTTCGTGGGCATTTTGACACTCCTGCTCGCCCCCTCAGGAGGCTTTCTCCACACCAGGGAAAAAGCATTGCATTACTGTGTGGAGTTACAGACAGAAGAACAGGAAGTGAGGATTTCTCAGAAGAAATAAGGACATTTTAAAAGCAAAATTGAAGGATAGAGGTAAGTGAAGGAGGACTGCACTAAAGTAAAAGAAGGTATTTAGGGAATTTTTTTTTTTACCTTTACAACACCTTTAATGTAGCCAAAAAATCAGAGAAATTAGAAGGTAAATAACCTACAGTCCATAGGATGTGTCCCTTGTGCCAATTCCTCTGCTATTCAATAAAATCTTTCTATGTCCCCCACACCCTGTCTATTATATGGTGCAAAGGGGGGCGGGGTTAATACAAAAAAAAAAAATACAAAAAAAAGGATGGGCACAAGCAATCAAGACAATGCGGCCATGTTTGCCTTTTCCATCCAGTTCCGACATTCACAGAAGCCATACTACATTCTCAGACCTTGTTCCATTGATAAAAGCTGAAGATGGATAGCTCCCTTCCCCTCCATTCATAGAAGCTGTAATACAGCTTCTATGAATGGAGGATATAGGTGGATAAGGTGAGGCTAGCCAGAGCCTGTGAAAGCCTTTTAGCTCTACTAACCCCCTCCACATTGGACTATTCTGGTGCCTGAGGCAAGAAGGAGGAGAATTTCTGCCAATAACAGAGCAACCAACACAAAATACACATTCCACTGACTGCAAGTTATGTTGCGTGCTGCATTTCCTGTTCTCATGTAGGTTTTAAGTGGCGACTTCTATCCACAAGACCTTTTCATAATGGTTCCACACTATTCTTGCATTTCACGGTTCATTTACAAAATGCAGCGTCCTTAGGGGTGTTCTCTGCACGAGACTGCAGAGAACTCTGGTATAGACGAGAAGTCCCGTTACATGAACACATCAAAAGGCGTGCGTCAGATTTCCTTCTACCAACACTCACGCATCTCCCTAGCAGGGATGGTTAACCTTGGCACAGCAGATGTTTTGGAACTACATTTCCTATGATGCTCCACTACACTGCAGAGTGCATGAGCATCATGGGGAAAAACAAATATCTCCTAAACCTGCATGGTTTAGGAGAGAGATTCACCCTGCATGTTCAGCTGCAAACGTCAGCCGCACATGCACGCTGAAGGTCCAGTAGATCACGCCGAACTGGGGATTCCAGCACATTCGCGGGAGTGACGTCATTGCGGCTCCGACAACTCACAGCACCAGAGCCCGCAAACCTGGAGGAAAACAGAGGGAACACGTCAGCCCCCTTAGCGGTGACCAGGCACAATGCAGGGGTTTTGTTCTAAGGTAACCATTTCATAATCTACTAGTATGTGATGCATACTAGCACATTATACGATTGTTTTGCAGGGTTTTTCTTTCTTGGTTATATTTTTTCAGCGGTTTACTACTGATTGCTTATTTCATTGTTCCAAAGAAAATAAAACTGGAAACCACATTTAAAGAGTATACCGTGCTGTTTTACAAAGCGGTGGTACAGCTGGGGTTAGGCCATACCACTTAGGGTGGACATGCCATTTATAGACTCTGCAGTTCAGATGGGTGTAGGGATGCCTCCCACTATCAAGTAGATGTGGGCAAAGCTATATGGAGCAGAT
Organism: Rana temporaria; assembly: GCF_905171775.1. NCBI lineage: Eukaryota > Metazoa > Chordata > Amphibia > Anura > Ranidae > Rana > Rana temporaria. The sequence goes on from NC_053489.1 coordinate 65,572,100, forward strand.
TGTATGCATGCACACACAACCCCTTGGAGATTCTATGGACCCGCTGTAACATGCTTGAACGTATTTCCCAGAAAAATGCGCTTGCCATTTTTTTTTCCTTTTTGAACCACACACGAAGTAGGTCACCAGGTTGTTCCTCAACCCTCTCCAATGGCTTGGCGTAGACTGGCATCTGACATGCAGAAACATGCATAGCCAAATTTGTTTATACATGCTTTACAAAGACCCACTTTAGAAAGGAACCAATTAAAGCTGAACCCCAGGAACTCAACTCTTTGTAAAAAGTTCTGGATTAGTAGGGGTAAGGGTTAAGTCCAATGAGATGCATTCCACCTTGGACTTTTTAAACTTCCAGAGCTCCAACACTGGACCAGCTAGTCTCAGCTACTGAGGCTGCAGTCGTTGTACCCAACCCTCCCTTACCCTTGGCCAATCACGGAGCGCTTTGTATTAAGAAAACTTTCATAGAAACCAAAAGGTTTCTGTGATTGGGTAGCAGAGTCGCTTCGTGTAAGGCAGCCTTTCTCCTTTCAGAGCCTGCAAGTGCAGGGATAGCTGCACTCCCAGGACTCTGTAAAACTGTCAGATGTAAATAAAAAATAAATAAGTCTATGAGGTGGCATGCAGTTCATTGGACTTAACTCATAATGGGACTTAACTCATTTACAAAGCGGTCGAATGCCTGGAGTTCAACCTTCCAGCACGTTTTTGAAGTCTGGAAATAAAACCACATGAACACACGGAGAACATGCAAATAGTATCCTGGGTGGGATTTAAAACTAGGACCTAGCACTACAAGGCCATGTACACCAACCACTAAGCCAACATGCTGCCCTTGACAAGCAATACACATTGGTAAAATGCTTTAGTTGCATATGGGGAGGGGGCAAAGCAAACATTGGTCCAAGTCTGAGATTGTCCACTGAACGCCACCACTCAATAAAACAGGCCATTAATGTTTGTGTTCAAAATGATGGCAGTCGACAACCCCATATAAAATGCTGTGATGCACATTGCTGGCATATGTGTGCAGAAACTCTCCATAGCACCAGTCTATAAAAAGTAGAGGCCATAACTTAAAGAACTTAACACATTTCCTGCTGAAGTTAATAAAGCTACTTGGTTAACACAAGATTTTATTTTTACAGCAGGCCACTGACAACTCAGATGTCCAAACAGAAATTATCAAATCAATGCTGGGAGTCTGCATGGAACCAGAGGAGCAACTTGTGCCAGAGGCATCTGTCAAGAGGCTACGCCAGGCCGTGTTTCCCTGGTAACTACATTATCTACACAAGTTAAACCTCTAGGAGACAGTTGGGGGGGAAAAGGCTGAAAAAAAAAAAATGAAATACTGCGGCTGACACATGCAATAGATCTGTACTGAAAAGGAAAAACAGATCGCATTAAAGGTTTTGATCTCAACCTCAGACTTAAATACAGGAATCACTCCAAAAAAAAAAACACACACCTATTCTGAAAGGCAAATTAGAAGGAAATGGATACCAAGCGACTTGAAGCGATTCAGTTCGCATTTGTAGCACTATACGATTTTTCATTCATTCATTGCTACATCTCAATCAGCATGGAGGGACCCTCCAAATAAATTTTCGGTCTCAGGAACACCTGATGATTACTGTATCTAAAGCTCACAGTACAATAGCGTGATGGTCAGTGACAAGAATGCTCCTTACATTTGTGCTTTTTGAAAAGAATCGCCCCTTATAGATGGCCAAAACGATCATTGGCGTCAGTGGTTACTCGTCGGAAGCAAAAACTGCTCAAGGAACCCCTAGCAACCTTGTGAGGAAAAAACTTTTCAAAGAAATTAGATTTCTAACAGAAAAAACACTGCGCAGAAACAATATAAGTGTAAATGCTGCCAAGTACCAAAAATTGTAGATACAAATTAAAGAACAAGTGAAAAAGAATAGGTACAGCGCAAAAACTAATGGTGATTGATAGTGATACCTACGCTATGAACACAGGTATGTATATAAAAAACACAAACAATAAAAAGATTACATATGATTATGCAAAGTTTCCAATAGTGCAGGAAAACAAAAGTTCATAATGAATGAGAAACGTGTAAATAAATACAGTCCGTACATATATAGTGGTGAATAATTAGAAAATCCAAAGAGTGCAAAAATACGATGTGAATCGCCAAATACAATATTCAAGATATGACATCCAAAATAATCCAAACGATCTATCCACCAAAAAACACCCAGGTGATGAAGTGTTGTAGTCTGCTTACCGAAGCCATTGACCACTACAGCGGTTAGTATGGGCCCAGGATATTTTTATAGTCTCCCAACGAGACTGAGGGGTATCCGGTTCCTAGATCCTAGGTGGTGCCTTCAAAAGTGTCTCCTCTGATGCCATTTCCAGTAAGTAATGTCTTCTCTCTACTTTCCTCAGGGTTCCACCAAGCTTTGGTTGGGAAATGCTGCTCCAAGTAAAATTCCACTTTGAGGTCCTACTGGCATCTTTAGATATTAAACTAGAACTAATCTCAAATCAACACCAGAAATTATTCTAAAAGACAAAACTTTTAGATCTGAACACTGAATTCTTAATGGAGGTCACACCAAGATCTATATAGGGGAATCGGGACCTCCTTCCCCCTGCCGGTGATCCCTCCAATGATGCATCTTAGAATTCTATTCCCATTTCCCCAGGGCTCTTTTTACCCCCCTCCCTCTGGAAACTGCAGGTCAAAAGTCACGTGCAAATTGCACTGGGGCCAATGGTCATGGTCCAGCGGAGCAGAGCAGGCAGAAAGTGACTTTATAGGCACTCCCAGCTCTGTCTAGCTGAGGGCGCAGACCCCACAAACTCTTCACTAATGAGTGTTCTGCATGTCTGTCAAAAGTGGGCATGGGAACACTTTCTCTGTTGCAAAGCAGGGAGGATTACAAATGATAGGATGCTCACTTCCTACACAAGCAAGTTGTGATGCTTTGCTAATGAACAATGTTCAATTACATTTTTGTTATCTGGGTTTACAACCACTTGAAGTCCAAGCTTGTACAATTATTAGATTATTATGTGGAACTGTATCAAATAGTTTGCTGAAACCAAGATAGGCTACATCCTGGTGGAGGGACAGGACTGGCCTGCAGTCTTGACCTCACACCGAAAGAAATCCCTTGGGATGAATTAAAGCAGACTGCGAGCCAGGCCTTCTCGTCCAACATTAGTGCTGGACCTCACAAATGCATTTCTGGAAGAATGGTCAAACATTCCCACAGACACTCCTAAAACATGTGGACAGCCTTCCTACAAGGAGTTGAAGATGTTATAGCTGCAAAGGGTGGGCCAACTCAATAGTGAACCCTACGGAATAAGACTGGAATGCCATTAAAGTTCATGTGCTTGTAAAAGCAGGTATCCCAATACATTTGGCAATATAGTGCATCTGAATACAAAATATTAAAAACAGGCTTAAAACATTGTTGGCCCACCGACAACCTCCTTTTGCGATGAAACAGGTCAGGTGGAGCTTGGCAGAATGACGTTTCACATGTCTATGCTGTTGATAATTTCCCCCGCTTGAGAGTATCCATGGTTTTAAAAATTTACCAGCAAATAGCATTACAATTCACTATGTGCCCCATCTGCTTCCATTCTATGTTCCACAAATAAGACTTTTGCCCCCCCCGATTTTGAGGATATCAGATAAGCACTTATGTGCCAGTTTTTTTAAGGAAGTCCAGTGCTGAAACCAAGAAGCAGACAAAGGAGAATCTTGTCTTCCGATACTGTTGGACCCAAGCGCAGCATTTGATACTGTAGACCGCAAATTATTGCCGACTCGCCTAGCTGAAGTAGCTAGAGTCGCTGTCTCGGATTTACCCTGGTTCTCCTTCTTGGAAAACCGATCTCAAATGGTGAAACTGGGTCCTTTCACTTCTGAAAAACGCACTGTGTAATGCGGAGTCCCTCAGGGATCCCCCTTTTCGCCCGTACTATTCAAGATCAATCTCTGCCCTCTTTTTGAAATCATCAGTAACCAAAAGTTACTTTACCACTCCTACGTGGATGACACACAACTATGTTTTCGCATCTGCAACAATAAGGATCATTATCTCGGACTAGAGAAATGCCTTACTTTGATAGAAAATTGGATGACGGAGAGTTACCTTAAACTCAACGGCTCAAAAACAGAACTTCTCCTGTTTCACGCCAACCGAAAGACTTCCAGCACCAATATGGACACCGCCGCCCATTCTGGGACAAGCCATCACCCCTAGCACCAAAGTCAAAAGTCTGAGTCATTTTTTGACACCCACATGACAATGGATGCACAAATAGGGTCAGTAGCGGATCCCACCATCTGCTGCGCCTGCTACGTAGACTCATTCCCTTTATCCCGAAAGAAGACATAGCAGTCGTGGTGGGTACAATTATCAACTCCAGACTCGACTATGCAAATGCCCTCTACCTCGGACTCCCAAAATACCAAATCACTAGTCTGCAAGTCGTTCAAATAGGGCCACTCAACTCGTGACTGGGAAAAAACCATGGGAATCAATCTCACCTTCACCGAGATCCCCTCATTGGTTGCCAGTAAAAGACAGAATCACTTTTAAGGTACTCTGTCTGACACATAAGTGTGTTCAAGGAAATGCCCCCCAATATCTATTCGAAAAATTAAAATGTCACAACCCCAATCGCGTTCTGCGATCCACCAACCAAAATCTACTCCAGATACCTAAAGCCAGATACAAGTCCAAAGGAGAACGAATCCAAGGTCCTAGACTCTACCAACCAGCATCCGGTTGGAGGTGAATCACCTGGCCTTCAGAAAAAAAACTCAAAACCCATCTTTACAGTAGGGAAAGGATACTAAGCGCCCAGAAGCATTTCAGTTTGCATGTGTAGTGCTATACAAGTTTCTCACTCACTGCTTCTGGTAAGAGGCCCCGATTTACCGAGGTGGATCACAGCTGGAATGTTTGAATTTGGCAAGTTCGCAAACTGCTGTTCAAGAACACTTATTTAGTGCTCTTTCACACTGATCAGTTTTTGATGCGTTTTTACAAGAAACAAAAAATAAATCTATCCCTACCTTTACTGGGTAGTACAATGTTTCCTCCTGGACTCAAGTCCTCCGGAGTATTCCACTGGCAGAACCTCCATGAAAAAGGTCTTTGCACCCATTCTTTTCTCAATGGCCGTACGATTTATACTTGGGTAGAAATTAGGGAAAGTACCAAGCCCCATCTTCCAAATTATTTAGATTCCTACAAATATAGCATGGTCTCTCCACCATATTCACCAACAAAGCTCCCACGAGTTAGCCATCTTTTTGAACCCAATTGCCACCAGCCACCTCCCTCTCCCTTAAACCGATCTCTATTCTCTACTCTGAATTGAAAAATTCTATAATTCAGTTTCCAAATGGGAGACAGACCCCCGGAGCACCAGAGGGCAGATTGGGTCTAAATCTGGGCCACAGTAGTCTCTTGCTCCATTAATGTGAATACTATAGAGTTTGCATTTAAACACAGTTTCCAGACGGTACCTGGTCCCATCCCACGTAGTCCATCTTCAGCTTTCCCATAAGGCCTGGTTCACACCTATGCATTTTTTGCACGTTTCAGTCTTGCAGAAACACTACAGTCCATTTAACATAGTTTCCTAAGGATGTAGTTCACATCTGTGCATTTTATGAAAAAGGGACAGGGACAGGGACTTTTCTGGATTTTGGTTCCACAGACTTCAATGGATGAAAAGCATGCATTGGGGGAAAAAAAAATAAACGCATCTGCAATATCAGGGGCGTCGGGAGGGTGTGGCTAGGGGGGCTGGACCCCCGAATGGGTTCCTGAAAAGCCCCGAGTGTTAGGAATGCAGCGTTCTATTGTCAGCCGAATGCCGCCCGGCCCCTGCCGAGGGGGAGCCGCTATGATTTCAAGCGGCGCAGAGTGATATTGCAAGTCCCGCCTTCTGGAGCTTGCAGCGCCTATGATGGACATCCCACAGGTCCAATTCCGGGACCGCAGGACGTGCAACGTCCATCATAGGCGCCGCAGGCTTCGGAAGGCGGGAATTACAATGCCACCGCACCGAGCCACATCACTCTAAAATCCCGGCTCAGGCAGGGAGTCTCTCCTCCTCCTTTCTGTCTGCCTGCCGTGACACATGATGGGCGCGCCACCAGGATTAGAGGCACAAGATGGCGCTGGCGAGCAGTACACCGTCCGCATCCTACACTGATCTGCCAGAGATCGAGCGCTGTGACAGAAGAGGGACAAACAACCACATTCCCAGGCAATTCCACTCCTAACAGCCCCACGATGAGAATGACAAAGGATTCTCATTACCCAGCCACAGGGGTGAGTACGGATATTCCCCCACTATACGTAAATGCCTCCTTACAATCCTCCATTACCTCATTTCCTACTACAAGACAACCTGTTCTGGACTCAACTATGAAAAACATGCTCCCATCTCTCTAATCATCCCTCATGTCCAACCTCTCCTCCCTCATCTACAAATTCTCTGCTGATATACAGCAAATGGGAGACAATACATAGGTCAGCGTACGCATGTCAGGTAGGCGAGGTCAGCGTACGCATGTCAGGTAGGCGAGGTCAGCGTACGCATGTCAGGTAGGCGAGGTCAGCGTACGCATGTCAGGTAGGCGAGGTCAGCGTACGCATGTCAGGTAGGCGAGGTCAGCGTATGTCAGGTAGGCGAGGTCAGGTAGGTCAGTTTAGTGGTCATTGATGGGCACTGGTAAGCCAGGCAGCAAATGAGCTTACCCTCCGCCACACAACCCCACCGCCAAGCCCAAAAAAATCTCCCAGATATGGACCCCATAGATACAATTGTTGTAAAACATACCCAGCTGTCACAGTCCATGTGAATTTAGCAGTTCAGCTTTGGGGCGCTGGTTTTGGGCACTCTACGTTCACCCCTAACTCCACCTCTCACCTACCTACTGTGGGCATCATTCCTTCCACTTTCCTTCCCTCTTATTTCTTTGTTGCAGATGTGTATTCAGATTGACATTCTGATCTGCTTATTGTTTCGTGACCAGATGAAAAATTTCCTGGCTCATGGATACCTACTTTAACTTGCAGGCTACAAGAATTACCAACATAACCATTTTTATTAAAAAGGTAAAAAGTAATCTACTTGCAAACTCTTAGCAAGCCTAGGCAAGTACAATGGTGCAGACAAGACCACCTCAAGATCCACAGTCCCCCACCAGTGGTATGGGAATTCCTCTTAGCTTTCAGAAGCCTGACACATTTCAGGGGGCCAGCACTCAAGGGTTGAGTTTGGCTCTGAAAAAAAAAGGGCACGGCCCTCGAAAAAACATCTGCCTTTGGAAGCTTTGAGGGCTTCCCATACCATTGGCTGAGGACTGGGGATCTTCAAGTGGTCTTGTCGGCACCATTGTACTTGCCTAGGCTTGCTAAGAGTTTGCAAGTAGATTACTTTTTACCTTTCAACAAATATGGTTAATGTTGGTAATGCACTTATAAGAATGTCCACAATACCTGAGAGGGCAGCAAGACTTCTGGCATCACACACATCAGTTGGGCAAGCATCAAGAGGGACACACACACTCCCAGGCACCACAACTGAGCACAGGAGGGACTTCTACTACTTGTATTTGACTGGCCAGAAAAATGCACCAAAAGCACATTGAAAAAGCATAAAAATGCATATGCGCTTAACCCGGCCATAAAGGATTTGAATCTCAGCCGGTTCAGCAGGAACTTGCCGAGATTCGAACCATTGATGGGCAGGCTAATGCCGCGTACACGGTCGTTTTTTGTCTTGTAAAAAAATGCCGTTTTTTCTCATGATAAAAAAACGACGTTTCTGAAACTTCATTTTAAAAAACGACGTTGCCTACACACAATCGTTTTTTCAAAATGCTCTAGCAAAGCGTGGTTACGTTCAGCACGTACGGCGGCACTCTGTTCCATTCAAGCTCACATCATAACTTGCTTCTGAGCATGCGCGGGTTTAAAAACGTAATTTTAAACGGCGTTTTAGCCCACACACGATCATTTTTTATGACACAAAAAAAGACGTTTTGAAAAACGACATAAAAAATTTAAGCATGTTCGAATTTTTTTTTGGTCGTTTTTCAGAAGACATAAAACAACGTTTTCCCCCACACACGGTCATTTTAAAAACGGTCGTTTTTTTTCATCACGAAAAACGACCGTGTGTACACGGCATAATTGTACAAAGTTGATCGATCAACTTGGGTACAACCAGCCTGCAGGATTCTCTTGTGATGAATGGTGACCCTTAATGTTGCACATCCATAGTGTCCTACAGAGATGAGTTGAGTGGCAATCTCAACCTGGAGTCCAACCAGGCCACACCCCCAATGGGTTTCGCTCCACCCCCAGCGCTTAATCATGGGGAACCTGTGGCCATTATTGCTAGCGGCTACTATAGCCACTAGCAATAATCACAGTGTTCTCCCGGCTGGGATGGCTTCTCCCGCCCCCGCTTCGAGATGACAATGGCCGATACCCCCGTCAGCACTGCCCGTGTTGATGAGGGGGGAATCATGCAAATTTTTTTCCTGCAACCACTCGCACAGTGTTAACGGGAGTTTAACTTATTGAACTGAAATGGTCACTATATTGCTATATGAAGTTTTTGTCATGGTTTTCACCAATTTTTTTTGCACCTTAAGGGACAATGCATCAGCCTATAATAATTAACTCACAGCAAAGAACTGGGCTGAGAGAGACAGGCAGGACATATAAAAACAATAATCACATGCGTTCTTTGGGTGGATGACATTAATGCAGTGAAGTCAGCTCAACTGATGCAGAAACTGCACAGGGCGTTGTGTGAACTGATCAGTGTGCAAAACATACAGTAGGCACAGGTGTCCACATCGCAGGTAAAGCAACTGAGAAAGCTTTCAGACTGGGACTTAATCACATCTCTCAGGAATGCTTTAACCCATTCTGGAGCACAGGACTGTATTAAAAAAAAAAAAAAAAAAAACAACAACCCACACAGGCAATATAGGTAGTTCATCCTTGCCAAAAAAAACATCTTTACATAAAAAAAAAAAAAATAATAATATATGGAACCTTACCTGAAAACAACATTACCAGCACGATCTGCCTTCCAAGCCTTTATTAGTGCAAAGTCTCCTGTGATCGCAGTCTCCATAACAAAGTGACGGCCATTAAACTCCTTGACCTAGAAGAGGGAGACCATTATAATAAATGTACAATAGGTTTCAACAACTATCAACTTTAACAGTGTCCTACAAGACAGAATAACAAAAAACAAAAAACCTTAGTAATAGAAGTTTCCTTTCTGTCATCCTAGTTATTGGTAGGTTAGCATAGTAACAGAACATGCTTTGGTGACCTTTACAAAAAAGAAAACCTGTGATGGCCAGAGTATAGTCTACTGCATCCATGTAGATACAAAAAGTAGACGGCAACCTAATAGAACCTAACCTTAAAAAAAATATATATATATATATATATATATATATATATATATATATATATATATATATATATATATATATATATATATATATATATATATATATATATATATATATATATACACACACACACATACACACACAGGGAAAAAAAAAAACAATCTATGGCCTTAAAAGGAGTTGTAAAGGAAAGCGTTTTTTTATCACAATGCATTCTATGGATCAAGATAAAAAGCCTTGTGTGTAGCAGCCCCCCAGCACCTAATTCTCACCTGAGCCAGCGATGTCCACGAGTCACTTGGCTCCCCCCTGATTGGCTGAGACACCACAGTGGTGACATTGGCTCCCACAGCTGTCAAAGTCAGCCAATCAGGAGAGAGAGGGGACGGGGGCAGAAAGCGACATGTTCCAATGGATACACGGAGCTGCAGCGCGGCTCAGGTGCCCCCATAGCTTGCTGTGGTGGCACTCAAAAGGAGGGAGGGGCCAGGAGCCGCGAAGAGGGACCAGAGAAGAGGAGGATCCAGGCTGTTCTCTGCAAAATCCACTGCACAGGAGGCGAGGTTAAAAAAAAAAAAAAAAACACAAGACTTTACAAATCACTTTAAGCTCACAGTAAAAAGGGAGAAGGGCTCTGAATTTCTGGCAAAATCAACCATTTTCTGCACTCGCTAAACATTCATAGCCTAAAAAAACGAACGAATCCACCACATCCAGAGACCCCAAAGCCGGCCATACATGGGTCAAATTTGAAAAGGATTTTCTTTAGAAAAACGGCAGCAATGAACAGTTTCCATGCGGTCATAGAATTTGAGTGACCGGGCATGTTGGAAATATTTAAAAAAAAAACAAAAAACTAATTCCTAATCAATGATGGGAGAATCGTGCAAAAATTACTACCGAAAAAGAAATGTGCATAAGAAAAAAAAATTATCGGAAAAGATTCCCAGCTATGAAAATTATTTTCTGTAGGTAAAATTGAAGGCTTGGTTGGTCGAATTTGGAAATCAATGGTTGCCCCATCGCATCACAAAATGCACAACATTTCTGATTTTCAAAAGATTAGCTGGGAATGAGACTCATGCTTGGCCTGCATTAAAGCGGAGTTCCGGCCACAATTTCACTTTTTAAATATAAATACCCCTGTAATACACAAGCTTAATGTATTCTAGTAAAGTTAGTCTGTAAGCTAAGGTCCGTTTTGTTAGGTTGTTACAGCATTTAGACACTTTATAAAATAGAAATTGACTGGGGCCATCTTAAGTGTGGCCATCATGAAGCCAGACTGTATGACTTCCTGGATTTCAGCCTTGCAGATCTCGCACATGCTCAGTGCTGCACAAGCAGTGTCAGATCAGGTTTCAGCACCTGTACTGTCCAAGTCACATGATTCTTCGAGACTGGGGAGTGCACAGACTCCTGGAAAGTTACACCCACTACATTCCCAGGAGTCTGTGCGGTGTAGGTTAGGAAGCTTAAGCACCTAGGTGCAGGAAGAGGGAAGATTAACTATTCTGCCTAGCAACAACACTTTGAAGGCATCTAAAAAAAAAAAAAAAAAAAAATTCTTAAAAGGACTAATGACATTTTTTTTTAAAACTACTGATGTAAAGTTATATTTATGGGTGGAACTCCACTTTAAGCTCCAAAATATAAAAAAATAATTGTTCTTGGGTTTTATACGGTTTTAGTTGTATTTAAAATTAAAATGTAATCCGATTAGCTCGCTTTTAGTCTATTAAATATAAAATTGAAAGTGTCATTATACAGGATCTGTTCAGCATGTGCAAAGAAAATAGCAGTTCATCCGACCAGAAGTTGATAACTTCCTGTACTCTGTCCCTGGACCAATAGTTGGCATTGTACAATGCCATCTCTAGACTACAAAACACCTCCCCAGAAACACACACACGTCATGAAGGTTTACCATGAAGCCAACAAAAGTATGTTGCAGATGATGGTCTATGGGTAAATCAATTGAAGATGAAATAAAAAAAAAAAAAAAAAAATTGTACAGTAAAAAGGAAAACTAATCAAAAAACAACAAACAAAGCTGCCACTTTTTGGTCTGCAGAGAAATATTGGCAAGAGATACATGGACTGCGGAAGCTCAACCCTAGAATTACTCCAGGGCAAGACATCTGGTGCCAACTGGCAACTAAAAATGTCCAACTGTTGTCTGCAGAGGAGCGTTGTGCATGTTCATACCCCCATCTAGTGGCAAAACAAGTGTAGTGTTTGCCGTGAATTTTTTATTTTTTGCACAGAAATTTTTAAAATTTCACTTGCAAGACATTTGTCCACCTTGTACTTTACTGCATTGTTAAAACAGGTTTCCACAGACATCCAAAACAAATCCTGGATCAAACAGGATGCGAGGGAATAGGGAATAGAGGTCTGGGATGATACTGCATGGCTTCCTTAAACAAAGTTGTTGCTTTCATTGCAAAGGGAAAGCGTTGGGCAAAAAAAATAAAATTCCACAGACCGATTTTATGAATAATTTTTTAAAAATATGCCTTTTATGCCTGTGGTCAACTGCATACACCATTCCCATACATAAACTATTTATACCAGGGATATGGAATTAGCAGACCTCAAACTACAAATCCCATCATGCCTCTGAGTGTCATGCTTGTGGCCTTCAGTCTTGCTATGCCTCATGGGACTTTTAGTTCTGCAACAGCTGGAGGTCCACTATATGCATTATTTTTTGCGCTATAAACAAAAATAGAGCGACAATTTTAAAAAAAAATGCAATATTTTTTACTTTTTGCTGTAATAAATATCCCCCAAAAACATATAAAAAAAAAAAATTTCTCCTCAGTTTAGGCCGATACGTTTTCTTCTACCTATTTTTGGTAAAAAAAAAAAAAAAAAAAATCGCAATAATCGTTTATCGGTTGGTTTGCGCAAAATTTATAGCGTTTACAAAATAGGGGATAGTTTTTTTGCATTTTTATTTTTTTTATTTTTTTTACTAGTAATGGCGGCGATCAGCGATTTTTTTCATGACTGCAACATTATGGCGGACACTTCGCACAATTTTGACACATTTTTGGGACCATTGTCATTTTCACAGCAAAAAATGCATTTAAATTGCATTCTTTATTGTGAAAATGACAGTTGCAGTTTGGGAGTTAAACACAGGGGGCACTGTAACATTTAGGGATCACCTAGTGTGTGTTTACTAGTGTAGGGGGGTGTGGCTGTAGGACTGACACCATCGATCGAGTCTTCCCTATAAAAGGGATCACTCGATCGATGCGCCGCCACAGTGAAGCACGGGGAAGCCGTGTTTACACACGGCTCTCCTCGTTCTTCAGCTCCGGGGAGCGATCGCGACGGAGCGGCTAAAAACAAATAGCCGCGCCTTCGTCCCGGATCGCTCCCCGAGCGGACCCGACCTCCGCATGTACCGGGGGGGTGTCCCGATCGGACCCCCCACCCACGTCTAGCAGAGGACGTACAGGTACGTGATTGTGCCTGTCCATGCCATTCTGCCGACGTAAATGTACATGAGGAGGTCGGGAAGTGGTTAAGTGATCAGATGAATACCCAGTTGTCACATTTGTCAGCCACAAACAAATCCTGTAAATTACAATTCCATTTTGTAAGGTATTTTCTTGTATTGGGCAGTTTGTGGGTCACTGGCAAACATGAAAGGAACTCATTTTACTGCAACCAGCAAATGATATCAGCTTGGCGACATGGTGCATTTCCCAGCTGAATGTAGGCACTGAGACTGTAGGGGTGTGCATAGTTCTCAATAGCACCCAAATGCAGAGGTGGCATTCAAATGCCAGTATGAAAAGCTGGGCTTTTGTTTGTGGACCTTGGAAAAGGCAGAACAACTCTTAACGCCATCTCACCAGCTGGGTTGCTCCTGTTCAATTTAGAAGTTTCCCTTGTGCCACCACAAAGGTTTGTATGTTTTGTTTTATACCTGGTGGGCAGAGACCCAGGGATACAGTCTCCTAGAAGTATATGGGGGGCAAATGTAAACAAACACCAAAAGGGATGTTGAGGCCATTGGATTACGGCAAGCATGTCTGTGGATGGGGAGGGTGGGATATGTTTGGTCAGAGGAAAGGGGATAAGTGATTTTTATTTTAAAGTGCACTTATCCTTTAACAGAGAAGCATTGCTATGTGTTACACTACTGTCACCATCCACCTGCCACTATCAACCAGTGTTCCATGTAACCCGATGGTTCCTCCAGAGGTTGGTAGGGGGTTCCTTAAGTTGTGCCTTTATTGTTCCAGGTCCATTGCCATATAGAAGAGCCAGTAGCATGACACCCAGGGGGGTCAGCACGTTGAGATGCTGCAACCACCACCCATCAACCAAGGCTTTGTTGCTTACCTCATGTATCTATCCCATCCTAAGGTTTACATGAATCAGACTATTAGGACCATGTCAAGGCTGACTATATGGTTCATGGTTTGGCTTTCTGCATTAATGAAAAAAGGCGTTCATAATAAAGTGACAATTATACTGTATATCAGTTTGCAGGGAGTCCTCGGTTAGACGTTGATCAGAAAACCGGAAGGATTCTTTATACAAAGGACAAGTGTTTAGTGATTACAGTTTGAAATGTGCTTTATTTTCTTCACGTCAAAAATCTGACGAAATTCTTAAGTTTTGGGTAGAATGTGGAAACCTCAAGGAGGTTTAAAAAAACAAAGCCAAAAACACAAATCATAGCATTGTCAATATTCATAGCAGCAGAGGGCAGCATATGCCATCTACCGTGTTTCCCCGAAAATAAGACGTACTCCGAAAATAAGCCGTAGCGGGATTTCGACGCAAGATCGAAATATAAGACACCCCTCCGAAAATAAGACGTAGTGATGGCGTGTCGAATCCCCCGAAAATAAGACGTAGCAATGGGCGTGTCGTATGCGGAGCGGAGCGGTAAACAACACGTGATACGGTAGTACTGTACTGGTGCGGAGCTCAGAGCAGTAAAGAAGTGAGGAGAAGCTCTGTACCACCTCTCTCACCCCACACAAACACCAGGGGATAGGGGGAAAAGCTGCTACTGAGCCCAAAGAGATCACCCCAGCTCCACTCTCAGTCTACAGGTGGACAGAGGAAATTCCAAGAAGCGCAAGTGTGGTTCAGGTAGGCAACCTTTATTTTCTGAGCTGGAAGACATGATTAGTGAATGGGTTGCTGACAGGAGAGCAAAGGCTTTGGTTGTGCGCAGGGCTGATATTCAAACATTTGCCCGTGAAATGGCACCACAATTCGGCATATAAGACACCCCCCGAAAATAAGCCATAGTGTGATTTTTTGAGGGAAAAAAAATATAAGACGGTGTCTTATTTTCGGGGAAACACGGTAGCACCTTTGCTGCTGCACCATTTTAAAGCTGTATTAAACCCATAAGCAAACATTATATGACAGTTATTGATTCCTAGATATGGTAGCTGCATTCGTTTCCTATTTTAGGCTCCGTTTTTTTAATTTCACCTTGTGATCGTGCCAGCAAGTCTATTTTTCAAAACAAGCAGCGGTCCTAATATATTAGGGCTGTTACTGATCAAAATTTTTGTGTTCGATTAATCGGTTTTTTTTTTTTTAATCGATTAATCAACTAATTTCGATTAATTATAACGCACATACAGATCTAACTACTTTTAGCTGACCTTCTTGCAGGCCGATTCCCAGTGCAGCTACCAACCACTGGAAAAATGGATAGCAGAATACAAAAAACACACAAAAGGCAGCGCTTGATGGGAATAGCATTAACTACTTGCCGACCGCCCACCGCCGTTATACGTCATCACTTTAGAGATGAATATCTCGGTAACGGTAGCAGCTGCTGCCACAATCGAGATATTCATCTCTTCTGTGGGCGGCCGTGTTAACGATAATGGCGGTCTCCGCGGCGAATCCGCCGCGAGATCGCCGTTATCGGTGGCGGGAGAGGGCCCCCCCCCTCCCGCCGCTGTTCCGCGCCCTCCGCCGCTTACCGGAGCCGTCGGTAGCGGCGGAGGAGATCGCGACCATCCGGCAGCTGAGCGGGGACGAGACTGAAGGAAAAATCTCCTTCGCCCGTCCCCATAGCTCCGCTGGGCGGAAGTGACGTCAAAACGTCAGTCCCGCCCAGCGTCTTAAAGAAACATTTTTTTTTTTGTCATTTGAAAAAATGACATTTCCAAATTTTTTTTTTTTTTTTGCATTTAAGCCTAAATATGAGATCTGAGGTCTTTTTGACCCCAGATCCCATATTTAAGAGGACCTGTCATGCTTTTTTCTATTACAAGGGATGTTTACATTCCTTGTAATAGGAATAAAAGTGATAATTTTTTTTTTTTTTTTTTTTCAGTGTTAAAAATTGTAAAATAAATGCGAAAAGCAAAAAAAAATTTTTTTAAAGCGCCCCGTCCCGACGAGCTCGCGCGTAGAAGCGAACGTATACACGAGTAGCGCCGACATATGAAAACGGTATTCAAACCACACAAGTGAGGTATCGCCGCGATCGGTAGAGCGAGAGCATTAATTTTAGCCCTAGGCCTACTCTGTAACTCAAAAAATGCAACTTGTAGAATTTTTTAAACGTCGCCTATCAAGATTTTTAAGGGTAAAAGTTTGACGCCATGCCACGAGCGGGCGAAATTTTTAAGCGTGACATGTTGGGTATCATTTTACTCGGCGTAACATTATCTTTCACAATATATAAAAAAATTGGGCCAAATTTATTGTTGTCTTATTTTTTCATTTAAAAAAGTGAATTTTTTCCAAAAAAAGTGCGCTTGTAAGACCGCTGCGCAAATACGGTGTGACAAAAAGTATTGCAATGACTTCCATTTTATTCTCTAGGGTGTTAGAAAAAAAAATATATAATGTTTGGGGGTTTTAAGTAATTTTCTAGCAAAAAAAAATGGTTTTGTCTCGTAAACACCGACTCTGAAAAACAGGCCCGGGGCTAAAGTGGTTAAAACTTTTATAGTCTTCAAGTAGGTAACAAAATAAATATTGCACTGGAGATAAAATCGATGTAGCTACATAAACTGTAAAAATGGTGCGAGTAATACCAAACGTTAGCAAAAGCAGTCATAAAAACATGTAGCCAAGTATGATACTGGTATAAAAATGTGCACAACGATGCCACTTCTGAATCCAGATGAGGAGAGGTTAACATCAGTCTGTTGGCATGTAGATGTCCCATGAAGGGAACTATCACAACTCCCAGTGAATGGTTGTAGAATCCCAGGTTCATAGAGGGAAGTGCAACAGCCCTTGCGTGTGGCAGATAGTAAGGTCCCGCCGGCATGTAGATATGAAGACACAGCAAAAGAGCCCTTCAGATGGACACGGCAAGCCCCGCCGGTGTCCGTGACGTCACCGGATCTCCGATGGAACTCCCTGAAGGCCCAGAAGCCGCCTGAGAGGCGAGTACCAATCAAAAGAATTTTGATAGATCAAAAATATTTAAGATTAATCGATGAATTAATAGTCAATTTCCACAGCCCTAATATATATATATATATATATATATATATATATATATAATAAAAATGTAAATGCCTGCAGTATTAGGTGTTTGGTTTTGGGTTTCATATCACTTTAAACCTATGAACGGAAAATTAGCAAATATTCAGAATTTTTTTTACCCCTTCCTGGAAAAGGCAGTTCAAGACCAGGAAAAAAATAAATAAAAAATTAATAATAAAAAAAAAAAATAAAAAAAACACTGCAAGTGGGAAATAAATCCTCCTTACCTCTTTAGGTTTGCTGGAGATGGCAACTGTTCCATCCTTATTATATTTTATAGGCGCTCCCCCTTCTTGAATTAATGTGCCGTAACCCGTGGGTGTAAAAAATGCTGGAATACCTGCACCGCCGGCTCTGACTCTCTCTGCAAGAGTTCCCTGGTGGGGAATGAACACAATTTCTTTGTTAAACATTTACATTTCTGTAATTTTTTTTTTTTTTTTAAATACAAACGGTACCTCCACTAGAGAGTAGAATAAAGAATATGAAATTTATATACCGTATATAGAAAATAAATCCAATATCTAGTTCACATCAATAAACCCTTTCCTTTCCATCTCCTCTAGGGGTTCTTCCCTCTTTAAAATTTTGCAGAGTAGTACAAAAACTGTGGCAGACGCAATTAGCCCACACAGGGCAACCATACATTCAAAAAGTTAAGACAAAAATAAACTCTGGTCAGTTAGAAAAATTTACAGCAACCATAGTTGGTAACAAAACTAAACAGAATAAAATACATTTTAAAATAAGTAAAATAAATGATGCATGAATGGAGTACAAAAATACAATACAATACACAGGAGCTGTGATACCCATTTGGAAGTCCAAGTCACCCACAATCAATCTATGAATTCAGTGGAGTGGCTGTTAAGGGTTGAGGGGTGGTCCTGTTGGCTGGATAACACTTTATAAAACTTTATTTGGACAACCTCTATTGAGGAAAGTGTCCTACATGGGCACATTGGAATTAACGTCACCCAGAAATGGCAGGGAAGATATTTTCCAGCTTAGTGCAATGGCTTTTTTTTTTAAATGCATGAAAAAGGGAAGAAGGTAGTTGGCTCAACAGGGTCTTTCATGCTACCCTAGGAGATGGTTCTTCTACCGACCCAAAAAAAGACAGAATTTAGGTGTTAAAGCAACAGGGATATCCACCGCCTTATTTAGAATAGCCAGCACATTTTGCCAATGGGAGACAATCGGGCACAACCAAAATATATGTATAAAGTTTACAGGAGGAGAACGAGCGCACCTCCAGCAGAAAGACATATTCAGATCCATCTTATTGAGCCTGTATGGTGTGAAATAAGCTCAATGAGTAATCTTAAATTGGGTTAGGTTATGCCAGACGTACACCATAGGAGTACAAGGGAATCCCCACAACTCAGATCAATCTTCATCGCTCAGCTCAAGGATGTCGGCGCTCCACTTGTGCTTAAAGCAGAACTTCTACTTGTTTGCAGCCTCCTCCCCCCAACTGCCACATTTGTCACTTTTTGGGTGGACGACGGTGTTAGCGGGCACCTGGTTTTGACAGGTACTTGCTTCTTGCTTCCACTTCCGATCAGATTATTGCAGCAATCTAAGCTGAAAGTTTGTGTATCCCCCCCGGCAGTCTTCTGTGACACCGCAAAGGTCCCAGAAGACTAAAGGACCATTAACAAGGCACAGTAGGAAAAAGACCATGCGATTTCCCAGCGGCCACGATTTTGAAAAGGTGCATGCACCTTTTGTAGAGATGCAGGCACAGCAGCACATTCATTTGAACGGGCTGCAGTGCCCAGGAAAACACAGTCTGCACGAAACCCAGAAGTGCGAACGTAGAGGAGGAGAAATCAGGTAAAGCAGCCATTATACGATAGCGATAAAGCTCTGTAGGTGACCTTCTCCATCTCAGGTACTCACAACATGAATTCAAGTTGAGCTCTTACTCAGATTGATGACTTGGGAATAGAGGTTGATTGATATGGGTTTTTCTCTGGCCGATGTCGATATTTAGAAATCTGGGCGGCCGATGGCCGATATATGATGCCGATTTTTGTGGCTGATATTTTCTTTTTTTGATGGCACCAATTGACACTGGAAGATGGCACTAGCAGAAGGCACTGATTGGCAGGTGGCACTGGCAGGTTGCACTGGATGGCACTGAAAGATGGTACTAGTAAATGGCACTGGTTGGCATTGGCAGGTGGCACTGATGGCTTTGGATGGAAGGTGGCACTAGTATTGGCACTGGCAGGTGGCATTGGCAGATGGCACCAATTGGCACTGGATGGTGGCACTAGTGCAAAATAAAAATAAAATAAAAAAATGGTGTCAGACCCCCTCTCCCTCCAGTAAAGACACCCCCCCTGCCCCACGTAGTACAGACACCAGAGAGCGGTGTGTGTCCCAAGAGCGCATGCCCCCTCCTCCTCTGTGGGTGTAAACAGAGGAGGGCCGCCGCGCTGGGTGAACAACAATGGCTGCGGCTCCGGAGCTAGGCCGAAGCCACAGTCTTTCCTGATGTTGTGACCGCGGCGGCAATCCGCAGATCACCGCCGCGGTCACAGCATCAGGAAAGGCTGCGGCTTCGGCCTAGCTCCGGATCCGTGGCACCGCTAGCAGCCATGAAAAATATCGGCCTAATTTGGATAAAAATCGCCCGATGCCGATTTCTCCAAAACAGCCAAATATCGGCCGATATATCGGTCGACCTCTACTTGGGAACCGAGTATTGAAGGCAACTTGTAGATAACAAAAAGAATGTGTGGGGGACATTGAACTTGCAACACATTGTAGGGAAGGGCAGCAACCTGCCCAAGCAGCCGGATCAGTTATGGTTTAAAAATGAACAAGGGAGGGGTTGAGCCATAAAAGGATATGGGGAGAAAGCGGTGGTGGGGGGGGGGGGGGGGTAATTCAAAGCCATATTTTCCAGGCTTTCAGGGTAGTAAGCATGGACAGGGTTTAAAGCGTAAGGAGCCTTTGGGCCTCTGTAAAGCAAATTTCATAATGCCAGGGTGGAGGAATTAGTGTGATAATGCGCCGTGAGCAGCTGGAAAGCCAGAAAATATACTTCCAACAATCAGGCATGGTCAAACCACCCTGTGGAGGTAGGACACGCAAGAGTGCAAGGTTTATATTTTAGGCAGCTGGGAACCGAACAGGAAGGACCCAAACAGCTGTTGGCGGACTGAAAAATAGTAGGCAGCCATTGTGGGGAGTGAGGGAAAAGCCGTCTCCAATAGGTTTAAGGCATTGCTGACACTACAGAACCTGCAATAAACAAGCACACTGCAGTCTGTGTAGAGGGCTCCCAGCAACTGCCAAGCTAAAGCAAAGGTGATGAATAGAAGCCAAAAGACTTTTGTAACAGAGCATGTGGCTTCATCAATGGCTCCTCTCCAAACTGCAATCGCTTAACCAGTGTGACAACAGTAGAAGGACTTAAAGGCAAAAGTTCAAAAAAGTTCAGTCGCCTTTTATCCACTTTAGATTCACTTTCAGGGAATTTTCATTTAGCTTAGCTAATGAGGTGAAGCTCTGCTGACTTCCATCATGTGCAAGCTAAAGTTTTCACCACATTCACTAAGCTAAAAAGGAAAATACAAAAAAAAAGGTGGCGATGGAGCCAACAATGTGTCACCCAACCCTACAAAAGGAGACAACGTAAGGGCCCATTTACACTTGCTTCAAAATCTGGCGTTTGACACGTTTTTAAAAACACGCTAATCAAAGCACCTGCCACTATTAAAATAAAAATTACCACACAGTCCTGACGTGTGAGCAGTGCATCACAAAATTCTATACCAGGGGTACTGAATTAAAATTCAAGGAGGTCCGGTCGCCAAAATTTTCTTTGGGCCGAGGTCCGAATCTCAAGTCTGTGCTATGACTCAGAAAGATTGTAGTCACATGTGTCCCCATCACAGCAGCGCCCATTTACATCGGGTGTCCCCATCACAGAGCTTCTTTACATCAGGTGTCCCCATCACAGCGCCCCTTTACATCAGGTGTCCCCATCACAGCGCCCCTTTACATCAGGTGTCCCCATCACAGCGCCCCTTTACATCAGGTGTCCCCATCACAGCATCCCTTTACATCAGGTGTCCCTATCACAGCGCCCCTTTACATCAGGTGTCCCCATCACAGCGCCCCTTTACATCAGGTGTCCCCATCACAGCAGCGCCCCCTTTACATCAGGTGCCCCCATCACAGCAGCGCCCCCTTTACATCAGGTGCCCCCATCAGAGCGCCCCTTTACATCCGGTGTCCCCATCACAGCGCCCCTTTACATCAGGCATTCCCGTCAGAGTGCCTCCTTACATCAGATGTCCCCATCAGAGTCCTCCTTAACATAAAATATGCCCATCAGCGTGTCCCTTAACATAAAATAAGGGTCACGTTGATGGGCACATTTAATGTTAAGGGACACTCTAACGGGCAAATTTTATGTTAAGGGGCACTCTGATGGGCACAACAAAATGTGGCCCTTAACATAAAATTTGCCCATCAGAGGGCCCCTTAACATAAAATATGTCCAACAGCGTGCCCCTTAACATAAAATTTGCCCATCAGAGTTCCCCTTAACATAAAATATGCCCATCAGCGTGCCCCTTAACATAAAATAAGGGTCACGCTGATGGGCACCTTTTATTTTAAGGGGCACTCTGATGGGCACATTTAATTTTAAGGTGCACGCGGATGGGTATATTTTTTAAGTGCACGCTGATGGGCACATTTTATGTTAAGGGACACTCTGATGGGCACAAGAAAATGTGTCCATCAGTGTGCCCCTTAACAAAATATGCCCATCACTGTGCACATTAAAAATATACTCATCAGTGTGCCCCTTACAATTAAATGTGCCCATAAGTGTGCCCCTTAAAATAACATTTTCCATCAGAGTGCCCCTTAATGTTAACAACATATGCCCAGCAGTGTGCACAATAGAAATATGCCCTTGAGTTATCACTAATGGCCCACATACCTTGAATGCAGGAGGGCACTGAAATACCGAAGGGGGTGGAAGCTGCGAGATAAGGAGCCAGGATTCCGAAACCGCGAGCAGCAGGGGGCGGAGCGCACGTGACATCACGCCCCCATTTGCAAGGAGAGCCAGAAGTGGACCCGGGAAAGCAGGGGGCGGGGCGCGCGTGACGTCACACCCCTAATCGCTGTCCGTGAGTCTTCTGTGAACTCCGGACCTACGGCGAGGAGCAGGGGGGCAGGCGCGCGCACGCATGCACGCAGCGTCACTGGTTGCTGGGGAAACCCCAGCGGTCCCAGCAAACCAACGCTTGCTGTCATTTTAGAATTATACTGGCGGTCCGGGCAGAAGCGGCACTCGGGCCGGACTCGGACCGCGGGCCGCCATTTAGTGACAGCTGTTCTATACAATAATGCTGAAAACAATAAAAGGAGATGTGCACTAGGTGGCAGTGCAGACCAAAAAAAAACACGTTCAGATGCAAAAACTTCCATTCACAAATTCCTCATACTATAACAGATGATTTTCATCACAAAACAAATTACAGGCTAGGATTCATATAGCCCGCCGTAAGTTTGTGCGGGCGTAACGTATCCGATACGCTACGCCGCCGTAACTTAGTGAGGCTGGGGCTGGATTCACAAAGAACCTGCGCCCTAAGTTACGGCGGCGTAGCGTAAATCTGCCGGCGTAAGCGCGCCAAATTCAAATTAAGAGGCGGGCGTGTTTTATGCAAATAAACCATGACCCCCACGTAAATGACGTCTCTAACGAACGGCGCATGCGCCATCTGTGAAAGTATCCCAGTGCACATGCTCCTAATCACGTCGCAAATAGTCAATGCTTTCAACGTGAACGTAATTTACGCAAAGCGATTATTCGCAAACGACGCTGTCCCGAAGTCCATACTTAACATTGGCTATGCCTCATATAGCAGGAGTAACGTTATGCCGGAAAAAGCCTTACGCAAAGGACGTAAAAAAATCCGCCGAACGCACGTTTCTGAATTGGCGTATCCAGCTCATTTGCATATTCTACGCTGAAATCGACGGAAGCGCCAGCGTAAATATGCACCCTAAGATACGACGGCGTAGGAGACTTACGCCGCTCGTATCTTAGCCTAATTTAATCGTATCTGGTTTCCAGAATACGCTTAAATTTACGACGGCGTAGATTCAGAGTTGCGACGGCGTAGATTCAGAGTTCCGACGGCGTAGATTCAGAGTTCCGACGGCGTAGATTCAGAGTTCCGACGGCGTAGATTCAGAGTTCCGACGGCGTAGATTCAGAGTTCCGACGGCGTAGATTCAGAGTTCCGACGGCGTAGATTCAGAGTTCCGACGGCGTAGATTCAGAGTTCCGACGGCGTAGATTCAGAGTTCCGACGGCGTAGATTCAGAGTTCCGACGGCGTAGATTCAGAGTTCCGACGGCGTAGATTCAGAGTTCCGACGGCGTAGATTCAGAGTTCCGACGGCGTAGATTCAGAGTTCCGACGGCGTAGATTCAGAGTTCCGACGGCGTAGATTCAGAGTTCCGACGGCGTAGATTCAGAGTTCCGACGGCGTAGATTCAGAGTTCCGACGGCGTAGATTCAGAGTTCCGACGGCGTAGATTCAGAGTTCCGACGGCGTAGATTCAGAGTTCCGACGGCGTAGATTCAGAGTTCCGACGGCGTAGATTCAGAGTTCCGACGGCGTAGATTCAGAGTTCCGACGGCGTAGATTCAGAGTTCCGACGGCGTAGATTCAGAGTTCCGACGGCGTAGATTCAGAGTTCCGACGGCGTAGATTCAGAGTTCCGACGGCGTAGATTCAGAGTTCCGACGGCGTAGATTCAGAGTTCCGACGGCGTAGATTCAGAGTTCCGACGGCGTAGATTCAGAGTTCCGACGGCGTAGATTCAGAGTTCCGACGGCGTAGATTCAGAGTTCCGACGGCGTAGATTCAGAGTTACGACGGCGTAGATTCAGAGTTACGACGGCGTATCTACTGATACGCCGGTGTAACTCTCTATGCATCTAGCCCTACATATATAACAAAAAAAGGTGGGTGATAAATCAATCAGTGATTATACAAGAACATGACACTAGATGGCGAGGTAAAGATGTGACACATGGAAAAAAAGTATCTTTAAAAAAAAAAAAAAAAAAAAAAAATCTTAAGATTGAAGGATTAAGTTGTGAAATACAGTGCTGCAGTTTAAACCGTGCAAATAGATATGAGCAGGTATCTGTTCATTCCATGTAGTGACACCTCTGTGTGGAGTGGCCTCTCACCTTACTGTTGTAAAAGGTATCAGCATGGGAAAACCAAAGATACCAATACCCTCTGGGGGTCCTTACATGGATGGCTGGTGGCTTTAAAAACCTTGCTTTTTCTTTGGGGACCCTACTCTCACTATCCTGAGAATCAATGCTGGGTGGAGGATGATAGTGCCTCTATGGGGGGGGGGGGGGGGGGCTGCAGGGGAAAGAAGGGCAAGGGAATGCCTAGATAGTGTAGTATGCAATTCATCATCAGTCACGTGACTTCATCAGGTGATCCCTGATGAAGTCATGTAACTGGCAATACATGTTGGGATTGGCTGACTGGTAAACCGGAAGAGACGTGGGAATGAGCTCAGCGCTCGTGGATGTTTCATGGTGTTCCACCTTGATAATAGTGAGTGTTCCATCGATTGTTTTTATGTTTTTATTTTATTTAATCAATATTTTTTTTTTTTATTCTTTTTAGGAGACTTTCAACCCCCCCGTCACATCTTCACCTCACCATCTAGTGTCATGTTCTTGTACAAGCACCGATTGATTTATCACCCACCTTTTTGTTATACATGTCATTCGTTTTGAGACAGAAATCATCTGGTATTTATTATAGTGTGAGGAATTTTGAAGTTTTTGCATATGAACATTTTTTGGTCTGCACTGCCACCTAGTGCACATCCCTTGTATTCTTTTCAGCATTATTTTATATCACTTTGTGATACGCTGGTCACACTCAGTTCAAACAGAGCAGCTTACGGGTTACAGATTCACCCATCGGCGTTTGCAACAGTGACAGAAGTATTCCTTCATTTACCTTACAGTCATGTTAACGCTGTTGAGTTTGCTTCAAAAATTATACCCCGTCGCTTTCTTTGTGCTTCACCAGCATCTCCATAGAAGTCTATGACAAACACTTTCTGGAATTGTCTGGTGCAGACCTCACATCTGGTGTGCAGGTCTAAACGAGAAAGAGGGAGAGAATCTGCTGACAGAGTGTATTATCAAGATGGAGATTTGCTGAACAGGGGTACTGCTGAGCCAGGGTTCTACTGGGCCCCATTAAAACAAATAGAAAAAAAAAAAAAAAAAAAACACAAAAGGGCATTTGCAAAACTCCAGTGAAGCGTAAAAAAAGCATTAAAAATGTATGAAAAACACATGGGCCTAGATTCACGTAGGGCGGCTTTACGTTGTGCGGGCGCATCGTATTTACGCTACGCCGCCGCTACTTAGAGAGGCAAGTGCTGAATTCACAAAGCACTTGCGTCCCAAGTTACGGTGGCGTAGCGTAAAAAACGGCCAGCGTAAGCGCGCGTAATTCAAAGTAGGCAGGTCGTGGGTGTGTTGTATTTAAATTAAGCGCGACCCCATGTGGATGCATGGCGAACGAACGGCGCATGCTCAGTATCACGTCGTATTTACGCCCAAAGATACGCTGGCTCAATGCCTGAAGTGAAACTAACCTACGCTCAGCCCCATTCAGGTACGACTTACGTAAACGATGTAAAAAGATACGCTTGTTCCAACGTCTATACCTTGCATGGGCTGCGCCACCTAGAGACCTGCTTTATCTTTACGCCGGAGTATGTCTTACATAAACAGCGTAACTAATTGCGACGGGCGTACGTACGTTTGTGAATCAGCGTATCTTGATCATTTACATATTCGACACGGAAATCAACGGAAGCGCCACCTAGCGGCCAGCGTAAATATGCACCCCAAGATACAACGGCGTAGGAGACTTACGCTGCTCGTATCTTGGCCAAATCTATGCGTAACTGATTTTATGAATCAGGCGCATAGATACGACGGCGGCCATTCGGACTTACGACGGCGTATCTGGAGATACCCCGCCGTAAGTCTTTGAGAATCTGGGCCATGTTAAAGCTGTAGGCGCTTTTAATGTGTTGAATTCTAGGCAAGTGTAAATGAGCCCTAAAGGAATGGGACCAAAATTCAAGGACCACCTAAGAAGAGTGTCACCAGCAGAGCAAAAAAAAAAAATCCATTTGAAATGTGCTCCTCTCCCAACACAAGATGCAAATGATTTCCTATTAAGAATGAAGTTCATTCATATTTTTCTAGGAAACACATGGCCAGTAGCATAAGAGCATACGCTTAGTTGTACACTATGGGATCAATTTTTTGTACACTGACCCTGCCTACAAGGTTGTACATCACATTTGCCGCATTAACTTCGGCCTTCTGCATGACTATTCATTCCCCCGAAGGTGATGGTAAAAATGACACGAGTAGAAGTCATACTGCATAACAGATGAGAACTGTACCCGATAGCTATACATCTCATGCTGCAAGGGGGAGGGGGAGGACAGCATACATTCTCCATGATCATGAAGCATTTCCCAGCACCCTGTGCATGTAAAGGAGGCAAAAAAATAAAAAAATTGATCTAAAAGTCCACAAATCATCACATAGGCTGCAGCTTTGAGTCACACATACAAGGATCCCCTAGGTTAGTGTCATGCCTTCATTAAATAAGGCTCATAGTCTTCATTGACTTTAGTTTGTTTGAATTAAATCAATGCTGCCATCTAGTGGACATTCTGTTTAGCTGCACCTGTTCTATCTTAATACAGTCAGCTAGAATAGTTTATTAGTTTGACCCATGCAAGCCTCCGTATTTCAATCCCATGAGGCTTTGCTCCTTCTCCAGGCTCTCTTTTCCACTTTCGCCCTGGAAGCAAGCACATGTCTGCCGAGTTCTATCCCACGTCAGGCATACCGATCCCATCTCCGATACGTTTATCGTTGTGTCTCTAGCTAGTTAGTTAAGAATGCTCCAATTGTGTGATTATTTACCAATTGTACTTGTTTGTATTTGTTTCAGTTTTACTTTATCTTGTACCAATAAAAGTTCAAAAGGATTCTGCGCCTACTGGAATGCATTGGTATGAGAAGAGTTATCAGTGTGCCCGAATACACCTCAGTCACATGTAGTGAGGGGCATAACAGTTTGGTGAACAAGTCTGTTTAAAGTTGAGGCCCCCCTACACTACACACAGAATATCCCACTACAAGTCTCAGATCTTCTTAAAGAAAATACTTCTCACCTGTGGTACCAGCTCCACTTCTAGCTCTCCTTGTAGATATTGTCTCTCAAACTCGGCATTCTCACCCACATAGGAGGACACCATCCTCTTGATCTGTTTGGTCTTGAGCAGCAGACCCAGGCCAAAGTCATCAACCCTGCGAAAACATACAATATGGACTGAATTAGGACAGTGAAGCTGAAAAAAAAAAAAGCCGATACTCACAGGTAAATTGCAATGACGGATAAACCCCAAGCCATTTAATGAAACATTGTCAGATTCATTTAAGAGAATAGCAAAGCAATCCATCCCCTAAAACTGCCAACTCTTGAGGCACTACCTATTCAACATGGTGATGCTGCCCTGGTCTCTTCAGGCTCAGCAATAAAGTAAATGGCAGACACAACAGGCATGCAAGAGTACCACTGAAGGTTTAAGGTAGCTACACAGTGGAGACAAGAATGTTCTATACGGAAAGAGCCAAG